>NC_079211.1:149515900-149745900 GCF_029633865.1 Lampris incognitus
TCCTTGAACTCCTGTATCTGAGACTGTTCGAACATGGAGAAGACGTTGGAGCAGGCCTTCTGGGCTCCTCGCTGTCTCTTATTCGCAGTTTTCTTGCTCGCCTTCACACGGGGCAGATGAGGGAGGTGAACACAACACAACTTGCAGATTAAAGTCACCCCAACGACACCGGCAGAGGCCTCAGAGGTCACCCGGGGTCAACATGACGCCGCCGGGTCGGGAGTCGGTCAAAGACATTGGATTTTCGTGCAAATTCACAAACGTCAACTTTAACACACACACACACGCGAGCTAGCGCGACTTCACAAGGGCGCACAAACCCCACCGAGGCCTCTGCGGCGCCGCGCAGGTCGGTGTTCGAGGCGTCGCAGAAGGAGAAGTAACCGTGCACGTTTCGACTGGTCTCTACTCACCATGCTCGCCAGAGAGGGGGGTGTGAGCGCGCTGTAGATCTGCGGTCTCCCAGACTGGCGGAGACGTTGGGGAGGGTTTATGTATGACCCGTGTTATCTGCAACCTTCCTATAATAGTGTGCGGCGAGTGACAGTCCCTTACATGGCCATCCCATCTCCCTCTCTCTCCTCCCTCTCCTCCCTCTCTCTCCTCCCTCTCTCTCCTCCCTCTCAGAGGACCTCTGATAAGAAGCGAGGCACTCGACGTTCCTCGGAGCCAGGAAACGGAGATAGCGAAGGCGGAGAGGGGAGAGAATAAACGAGGTGGGCAGACGTAAACCAGTGCTACATTAATCGGCTAATGGCTGAGGTATAATTAAACCCGTATGGCGAGCTTCGCTAGTGTTGAGGGGGGGGGGGTCTTCATGTCTCCCATGACACCAGTGATGTGTCATCATCATCATCAGCGTTGGCTGAGAGTAACGTCTGTAGATCGACCACGAAGTTCCCCAGTTGACACGCTGCTGGGTGGTGTCCCCCCCCTCACCCAAATTAAGGGTGTTTCACAGAACGTACCGGTGCTCGTACGTCCCTCTGCAGGCACCAAGTTGGGATTTTAGGATTAGAAATGTGACTTGACCCAGGTTGTTTTTGTTGCTTAGTGATCGTAACGTCGGTAGCTCTTCTTCATGCCTCGTCGAGCTCTGAAAAAACAAGTGTTTGCCCAAAGCGTTACCTTCCTACATGACCCCCCCCCCCCCGAGTCTAACACCTGTAGTCTAGAGCCCCATAACATGCATCTAAATTAGTTCCCTTATTGGCAGGCGACGAGAATAACGACTTAACAGTGCAGCGTTTTACCTTAAGAGTAACTTTATTTACAGTCACACCTATTCACATACAAGTCAAAGCTTATCATGTCCGCCAGGTCGAGGCCCCCCGGGGGGGGGGGGGGGTGTCGAGTTTGGTCGCGTCTCTCCGTGGCTAATCTCACATATTACTGGGCCCGTCAGCCTAACATCTGTTGTGCGGTGACGACTGTATGATCAAGAACCTCTCGTGGTTGCGGTGGTTAAAAACCTTCGACAGACGTTTGTTCTCACTGCCGCCCCTCCCTTTCTTCGTTCCCTCTCCAGCTCGCTCGGCCAACGCCGCTCTCCGTCGCGGCCTGATCTGAGTCAGCTGATCGGCCTGATCTGGCCCTGACAGAATGGATGTGAGCCTGAAGTGGCCCACATGTGTAATAGCAAATATGGCCCAAATATGCCACATCAAATGTGGGCCTTTTCTGGCAAAGATGCGGCGCTCTGGGCAACATGTGATCTGGATGTGACCCTGAAGTGGCCTGTGTGGTAAATGGTGAATATGGCCCAAATATCACAAATCAAATATGGCCACCTTTGGCAAATATGTGGCACATGCTATGGCTTGTTTCTGGCCCAGATCTGGCAAACAGGAGCGGACCGCCCATGTGCCATGATTCCACGCGGTATGTGGGCCGGATGAAAGTGTCGGATGTGAGACGGGTCTGGGCCACAGCAGTTTTGCTATCTGGGCTGGAGGAACACTTGATGAACCAAAAATAATTCACCCTCGTCACCTTGCTGCCACGCGGGAGTGCCATAGTCTCCAGTGTTAAAACTCTACTATAAAAATACAACTTCGAGAGAAGGATTAACAGTCACAGCTGGACATCATCTCAGTAGCTACAATAACACATTTCCCAGGGTGGAGCTGTGTTTTCTTACCGCAGTTTTATGAATGAAGGTCAATCAGCAGCGCAGCCACTCACCGTCATTCAGTTTATATCATGAAAACCGTGACGGTTAAACACAACTGAAGTCTTTTAATAAGGGCTCTGAAATTATGACAGCCCGATCTCTGTCATTTCTGGTTAGACTCGGTTGCCTTTGTGTGAGGGTCTGCCTAGAAGGCTGCACATCCGCAGACTGACAGGCCAGATGTTTTCATTGGTAGATTTTTTAGCTAGAGTGCCAGCTAAATGCAAGAAATGGAAACGGATGATCCGCTTCGGTAGCGGCCGAAAGTAGTAGTAGTTTTTAGCTAGAGTGCTGCATATAAAAATTTGTTTTCTCCAAATTTCCCGTTCAATCAACTTGGGCGCTGCGCAAAAGTTTTATAACTGCAGGAAAAAAACTCGTTTTTCTGTTCATGTCTGCATGTATTTCCCTTCTCCCGGTAGGCAAAAGAAAAGAAAAAAGGGTTTGTCACCAAGTTCGAACACCGGAGAAGGGAGATACGTACGCCTGGCGGAGATCTGCACTCGAGTGACTGCACTCTAGTTACAAGTGCATTTGAAAAATCAAGACATCTCAGCTATGTAGTGTTATCGACATATAAATACAATACCACTGCTCACATACAGCAAAGACTAAACAGTATGGCGATGAATTGATGATTTAGTTATAGCATCACCCTGGAGTTGAAGTTATACCCGGTATGTACAAAAAAACTGTCTGTGTCATGTCAACCAGCTTGTATTGCTGTGACAGGTCTGTACTGATCATAATTACAGTATCATCAGTGGCACATACACTGAGGAGCCAAAACATTATGACCACCTGCTTGCTATGCTGTTGGTCCTCTGTGTGCCGCCAAAACAGCATCGAGGCATTGACTCTACGAGACCCCTAAAGGTGTCCTGTGGTATCTGGCACAAAAACATGAGCAGCAGATCCTTCAAGTCCTGTAAGTTGCAAGGTGGAGCTGCCATGGATTGGACTTGTCAGACCAGCACATCCCCCAGATGCTCAATCGTACTGAGATCTGGAGAATTCAGGGGGCCGGAGCAACACCTTGAACACTTCATCACGTTCCTCAAGTCGTTCCCAAACAACGGGTGCAGTGTGATCCTGCTGAAAGAGGCCACGGCCATCAGGGAATACCATTGCCATGAAAGGGTGTGCCTGGTCTGCGAGGATGTTTAGGCAGATGGCACGTGTCAAATTAATGTCCACACGAATGGCCAGACCCAGGGTTTCCCAGCAGAACATTGCCAAGAGCACCACACTTCCTCCACCGGCTTGTCGTCTTCCCGCAATGCATCCTGGTTCCATCACTTCCCCTGGTAAACAGTACACACGTACATAGCCATCTACGTGATCTAAGAGAAACCAAGACTCATCGGACCAGGTCACTTTCTTCCACTGCTCCAAGGTCCAGTTCCGACACTTGCATGCCTACTGTAGGCGCTTTTGACAGTGGACATCATGGACACTCTGACCGGTCTGTGGTTGCGCAGCCCCATATGCAGCAGGGTGTGATGCATTATGTATTGTTACATATTCCTCCCATAGCCATCATTAAAATGTCCTGTGACTTGTGCCACAGTAGACCTTCTGTCAGTTCGGACCAGATCGGATAGCCTTCGTTTTCCTCGTGCATCAATGAGCCTTGGGTGCCCAACACCCTGTCGCCAGTTGGTACCTCCTCAGACCACTATCGGTTGGTACTCTATACTGCCATTTCAGAGATGCTCTGACCCAGTTATCTGACCATAACAATTTGGCCCTTGTCGAAGTCACTCGGGTCTTGACTCCTGCATCCAGCACATTGGCTATGAGGACTGATCCTTCACTTACCATCTCATCAACCCAGACCTTGACATGTGCTCTTGTTTGGAGATGATCAACTTTATTCAATTCATTTGTGAGTGGTCATAATGTTTTGGCACATCAGTGTATACCTTTTCTCAGTGGGATCTGTCTACACCCTTAGATTGTCAAGTCAGTAAGAAGGGAACGTGTTTTAAACCGGCCTTCATACGACTAAATGCTAATGGGGCCAGTTTTAACTTTACGTCTTCTGAAAGGTATTTAGAGACATGTGTTTAAACTGCTACATATTAGTCTCTTACATTTGAAATCAGTCTTTATGATACTATTGGTTAGTCGTTTGTGGTTTGTACGTCCTGAAATAGTGAGGGGCTCCACTTGTACATTGACAAACATCCCACAGGCAAAGAAATCCTCTGATAAAGCCAGAAAAAGGCTGGATTGCACTGGACATCCGTCAGCGAGGGGGTCATTAACTGCCCCGGGTCAAAAGTTCAGCCAAGTTCATAATGCTTGGATCTGGTGGGAGGCTGCTTGGGTCACAATGCCGTTATTGTGTCAACATGCAAGCTGCCATCTTACAGGCAACTGCTGAGATGAGGGCGGCGCCTCGGCCACTGCCCTCCTCCGACTGGATGAAGGTGATGTCACAGTGAGGCGTCAGCTCCCGCACTATTTTGTGGAATCTGTCCTGGAAACTGGGGGAAGGAAAAAAACAGTCAGCCATTAGCATTTGATAAAACTTGATTTATAAATGACATGTCATACTTCAGACAGCAATGCAGTGGCCTTTGTACGAAAATAAATCCAACAGTGAAAAAACAGGCATTTACCTAAACAGGATGTGTGTATGGTTGACACATGTGCATGTGTGTGTGTGTGTGTATATATATATATATATATATATGTGTGTGTGTGTGTGTGTGTGTGTGTGTGTATGTATATATGTGTATGTATGTGTATATGTGTATGTATGTATATATATATGTGTATATATATATATGTGTATATGTATGTATATATGTATGTATATGTATATATGTATATATGTATGTGTGTGTATACATAAGTATGTGTGTATGCAATCATGTATGTACTTATGTATGCAAGTATGCATGTATGTAAGCATGTATATACGTATATGTAAGTGTGCATGTATGTATATATGAGAGAGATACTTTATTGATTCCCGTAGGGAAATTACACTCTGCATTTAACCCATCCTAGCTGTGTAGCTAAGAGCAGTGGGCAGCTGCCGTGCAGCACCCGGGGACCAACTCCAGTTCGTCTTGCCATGCCTCGGTCAAGGTCACAGACAGGAGTATTAACCCTAACATGCATGTCTTTTTAGATGGTGGGGGAAACCGGAGCACCCGGAGAAAACCCACCGTGGACACAGGGAGAGCATCTAAACTCAACACAGAGGACGACCTGGGATGACCTTCAAGGTTGGACAACTCCAGGGTTCGAACCCAGGACCTTCTTGCTGTGAGGCGACAGCGCTAATCACTGCGCCGCCATGTATGTATGTATGTACGTATGCATGCTAGCATGCATGTATGCATGTATGAGGAGAGTATGAGTTTGACTCCCATTTGGAAATGAAGCCTAATTTGGAAAGTGTGTCTAAGTGTGTGTATATGCGAGTGCTGCTTCACAATGGTGGGGTTGGGCTGTGGGAGGTCATGTGTAAAAAGATAAAATGCAGGAGAGGAAGATAACAGGTCACAGAAATGACATAAATAGATTAAAAGAAATACACAAGGGCATCTGGGTAGTGTAGCAATCTATTCCGTTGCCTACCAACACGGGGCTCGTCGGTTCAAATCCCCGTGTTACCTCAGGCCTGGTCGGGCGTCCCTACAGACACAATTGGCCGTGTCTGTGGGTGGCAAGCCGGTTGTGGGTATGTATCCTGGTCGCTGCACTAACACCTCTTCTGGTCAGTCGGGGCACCTGTTCGGGGGGGGGGGGTGACTGTGGGGAATAGCTTGATCCTCCCACACACTCCGTCCCCCTGGTGAAGCTCCTCAATATCAGAAGAAAAGAAGTAGCTGGTGACTCCACATGTATCGGAGGAGGCATGTGGTAGTCTGCAGCCCTCCTCGAATTGGCAGAGGGGGTGGAGAAGTGACTGCCAAGATATCAAAATTGCTGTGGCCTGGACCCGTCCCACACCCGACACTTTCATCCGGCCCACATACCGCATGGAATGATGGCACTTGGACGGTCCGCTCCTGTTTGCCAGATCTGGGCCAGAACCAAGCCATAGCAATGCTGCATGTGCCACATATTTGCCAAAGGTGGCTCATATTTGTTTTGTGATATTTGGGCCATATTCACCATTTACCACACGGGCCACATCCAGATTACATGTTACCAAGAGCACCGCATCTTTGCCAAAAAAGGCCCACATTTGATTTGGCAGATTTGGGCCAAGTTTGTTACTATACATGTGGGCCACTTCAGGCTCTCTTTCATTTTGTCAGGGCCAGAAGAAGACCATCAGTGCCGCATCACTGCCTGAAGTGGCCCACATCCGGATGCTATCTGGGCGGGACGGCTCAGAAGAGTGGGGTAATTGGCCGGATACAATTCGGGAGAAAAAGGGGGACATTTTCCAAAAAAAAAGAAAAAGAAAGAAAGAAATACAAAAAGATAAAAATATGCCTGATTTGAAGCTCACAACTTGCACCCAGTAACCGCAGCACAGTGCCCATCCAATGAAGTTGACCTACAGATGACAGAGGCTGATGTGAGTAAAATTTTAAATAAAAAGGGTTAAGGCTCGTAAAGCTGCTGGCCCAGATGGCATCCCTTCCCGTGTCCTCAAGACATGTTACACTCACCTATCTCAGGTTTTTCCTGACATTTTTAACATGTTCCTGTCATCGTGTGTGGTTCCACTGAGTTTTAAGAAAACCACCATTTTGCCTGTACCTAAGAAAATGCCTGTCGCTTGCCTTAATGATTACCGACCTGTTGCTTTGACCTCTGTTATTATGAAGTGCCTGAAAAGATTGGTAATACCGTATATAAAATGTCACATTCCTGCTACCTTTAACCCATTACAGTTTTGCCGGCTGTTCCAACAGATCTGTAGATGATACTACCTCACTTGCTCTGCATACTGCTTTTGTACACCTTGAAAAGAAAAATACCTATGTCAGAAGGTTGTTTACTGATTACAGTTCTGCTTTTAATACAATTGCACCATCCAAACTGGTGTTGAAGCTCCGAGGTCTTGGTCTGGGAAACTGTCTGTAATTGGCTATTTGATTTCCTGACAGGCAGGCCGCACTGTGAGAATAGGTAAAATATACTCATCCACATTAGTTCTTAGGACCGGCGTGCCTCAGGGCTGCTGTCTCAGCCCCCTATTATACAATCTGTTTACACATGACTGTGTTGCCAAATATGACAACAACAGCATCATTGAATTCGCAGATGACACCATAGTGATTGGACTAATAAGCGACACTAATCAGAGGGCCTATAGGGGGGAAATGGAAGATCTAACCACATGGTGCCAGGATAACCTCTCTCTCTAAATGTCAATAAGACAAAAGAAATCATTGTTGATTTTAGCAAGATCAGAAAAAAAAATCACATTCCTATGTTAGGGTTAATACTCCTGTCTGTGCCCCTGACCGAGGCATGGCAAGACAAACTGGAGTTGGTCCCCGGGCGCTGCACAGTGGCTGCCCACTGCTCCTAGCTACACAGCTAGGATGGGTTAAATGCAGAGGAAGAATTTCCCCACGGGGATTAATAGAGTAATAAGAAAAAAAATTTTCATCAACGGGTCATCTGTTGAAATTATGGAAAGTTTTAGATTTCTTGCTTTCCACATCACAGACACCCTCACATGGTCTCTCAACGGCAACTGCATCCTGAAAAAGGCACAGCAGAGACTGTGTCTTCTGAGGCGTCTCAAGAGTTATGAGTACCAAAACTCTTATGAACTTTATCACAGTACCATGGAGAGTGTCTTGACAGGCTGTATCACAGTCTTGTTTGGCAACCTGACTGCTCAGGACTGCAGACTGCTGCAAAGGACTGTAAAGACAGCAGCAAAAATCATTGGCATGTAACTACCACAACGTCATAATATTTAGACCACTCGCTGCGAAAGGAAAGCCCAAAACATCACTAAGGACACCAGCCACCCCGCTCATGTTATGTTCTCACTCCTTCCATCTAAAAAAACGTTACCGGGGCATCAAATCACACACCACCTCAGTAATAGTTTCTTTCCACAGGCAGTCAGGTTGCTGAACAGCTGATGCAACCATATGCACCTTACGTTGTTATCTTATCGTGTACTTTTCTATATTGTTTATATAATGTATGAATTCATGTATACATAGTCTATGTAGGTCTGTAGTGTTTGTTTTCTTTTGAGATGGTGTGTCCTTGTATTAAGGCAGAGCGAGCCAGAGCACAAGAATTTCATTGTATTCTAATACATCCATCCATTATCCAAACCGCCTATCCTGCTCTCAGGGTCACGGGGATGCTGGAGCCTATCACAGCAGTCACTGGGTGGCAGGCGGGGAGACACCCTGGACAGGCCGCTAGGCCATCACACACACACACACACACACACACATACACACACACACACACAAACAAACATACCTAGGGACAATTTAGTAATGCCAATTCATCTGACCTACACGCAGTGGTGTAGCATAAAATTCTGGGCCCTACACATAAGCAGTCTCTGTGGGCCCCTTTCCTCGTTTGTCTCTCACGCATCACTTTTTTGAGTTCTAGCATACTGTATATTTTTTACAATCACAGTACGTTAATCTATTTTAACCCGACTTAACCCAGTATCAGCAGTCACTCGTGACAGGACTAGATGAGCTGCATTGAGAGATGCTCGTGAGGGATGTACTAAACCATTTTGCACCTTTTGTAAGGGGTGACAGGGGCCTCAGAGAGCCTCCACTATTTTCTTTACATCCCTCACCTGATGTATTGAGCCAATTTTAACTGACGTTATGACACTAATTAGTTAGCGGACCAAAACAAACTTTTAATTCCAGGCTTCCCGCCGCTGCCTACATGTCTTTGGACTGTGGGAGGAAACTGGAGCACCCGGAGGAAACCCACGCAGACACAGGGAGAACACACTAATACACACAATAATAAAGTTGAATTTAAACTTAAAAAAACAAAACAACAACAACAACAACGTATAGTTGCTATCTTCTAAACCAGGTGTTTAGAAACCAACAGTCCTATCTCCTATTCCTCACCATGGGTGCAATTTGTAGACAGAACCGTCAACCCCCACGGTTATCTTCAGCGCCTCTTGGCAGCGCCGCTCCCTCATGACGTTGATGACGCCTGCAAGACCCGCCCCGCACATGTGAGCTGAGCGGGTGGACACGCTGTCACACACCAGACGCACAATGTCACAGTCCAGCTCTGATGGCAGCACGCCTAGCGTAGACAGGATGTTGTAGATCTGCTTCCTGTCACCGGAGTCACTAAAAAAGCAAGACAAGGACAAGAAAATGGATTTAGATGAGCGGAATAACAATGCCATGGCTGCCTCATTGAGTTTTTTTTCTTTTTCTCCCCAGTTGTACTTGGCCAATTACCCCACTCTTCTGAGCCATCCCAGTTACTGCTCCACCCCCTGTGCCGATCCGGGGAGGGCTGCAGACTACCACATCCTCCTCCGATACATGTGAAGTCGCCAGCCACTTCTTTTCACCTGACAGTGAGGAGTTTCACCAGGGGGACGTAGCGCGTGGAAGGATCACGCTATTCCCCCTAGTTCCCCCTCCCCTCTGAACAGGCGCCCCAACCGACCAGAGGGGGTGCTAGTGCAGCGACCAGGACACATACCCACATCCAGCTTCCTGACCACAGACACGGCCAATTGTGTCTGTAGGGACGCCCGACCAAGCCGGAGGCAATACGGGGATTCAATCTGGCGATCCCCGTGTTGGTAGGCAACAGAATAGACCGCCACGCCATCCGGACGCCCTCTCATTGAGGTTTTTGTATTTGCAGAGGGACAACAGTGACTCATAGATGAAATCAGGGGTATCAAAGAAATATTTCAGTTTCTTTTCATGGAACAAACTACAGAGAAGTAGTGGACATGAGGGCGGAATACTCGGGAGATTTACAGACTTTTGTAAAGACGGTTGTGCTGCGGTCACCTCACCTTTCTACCTGTGAGACGTAACGTGTCTCAAAGCTCCCACGTGTCTTGAGCAGGTCGGACGCCTCGCCGTTAAACAGCAGGTCCTCATTGACCAACTTCATCAGAACCAGTCTCACCAGTTCTCCCATATACTTTCCACTGATCAGCTTCTCATATCTAGAGGGAGGGGGAAGGTTAAGAAAAGACTTGATGGTTGGAGCTTGAGAAAGTGAAAACATTTGTCAAAATTTAGCTTGAGTGGTTTGGAGGATGGGCAAGTACAAAAAGGAGAGCATTAACCTGCTTGGAAAGTGACAGTTAATAAATGCATAACAGATTATGGATGAAGTCGGTTTCACATCCCAGACAGCATCCGGATGTGGGCCACTTCAGGCAATGATGTGGCACTGATGGCCTTCTTCTGGCCCTGACAAAATGGATGTGAGCCCGAAGTGGCCCACATGTATCATAGCAAATATGGCCCAAATATGCCACATCAAATGTGGGCCTTGTTTGGCAAAGATGCGGTGCTCTGGGCAACATGTAATCTGGATGTGACCCTGAAGTGGCCCGTGTGGTAAATGGTGAATATGGCCAAAATATCACAAAACAAATATGGGCCACCTGTAAATATGTGGCACATGCGGCATCGCTATGGCTTGGTTCTGGCCCAGATCTGGCAAACAGGAGCGGACTGACCAAGTGCCATAATTCCATGCAGTATGTGGGCCGGATGTAAGTGTCGGGTGTGGGGCGGGTCCGGGCCACAGCAATTTTGCTATCTGGGATCACATGTAGAAATGATGGGCGGAGAACCTCAAACAGTCTGCAAAACAAAACCGACCTAAAACTGTCTTTTCCTCAAAAGATTTCTCTGTGACATCTATGTGTGTGTGTGTGTGTGTGTGTGTGTGTGTGTGTGTGTGTGTGTGTGTGTGTGTGTGTGTCGGCCCTGTGTGATGGCCAGGCTGCCTGTCCAGGGTGTCTCCCCGCCTGCCGCCCAATGACTGTTGGGATAGGCTCCAGCATCCCCGCAACCCTGGGGAGCAGGATAAGCGGTTCGGATAATGGATGGATGGGTATACTGTGATGGGGTGGGTAGGTGAGTAGGGGAGACACTTGTTAAATATGATTTCTATAAACGTTTTTACATTTATGGAAAAATAATTGAGGCCCTGTGATAGCCTGGCGGCCTGTCCAGGGTGCTGCTTCACTTGCCCAGTTGGCCGGTGCCCAAAATGTTTAAGTTCCACACCCAGGTGCAAAAGAAAAAAAGACAACAATGAGAGAGTGATAGAAGAGAGGAAGGAGATGTGCGTCACCCAACACATGAGCAAACAACGATGGTTTCCTCAGGGCGGAGGAGGAGAGGAGCTGAACAGCAGCCTCTGTGTCCTTAACTTAAAGAGGCTGAGTGAGGGTTGGTTTAGAGCAGACCGTCAGGGCGAAAGGCAAACAGCCATTAAGACCCACGGGCTCCATGGCAATCACCAGAGAGATGTCATTAATCTGACCCCCACCCACCAACGGACCGCTGACGTATGAGGACTCTGGCCGCTCACAAACACTAGCAGGAAAAATGGAAGGTACGCTAGCAACCACTCAGAGGCCTCAGGTGCGAGTCAGGTGAGAATTGTCATACAATGATGATTATTAAGGAGAAGGCTCCGAGAGCGAATAAATGGAGGACACGTTTTTAAGCTACACGCCCCAACGTGCACCCTAAAAACACAGGGGGGCTCATGCTGCCAACTCCTTCTACGGTGTCCAGGGGCGTGTTCAGTCTGAAAACAGTGTGCACCGTTTGGCTACATTTTCTGGGTTGAACCATTTGGTGTGCAATGGCCTTTGACATATGTTTTCTCTCTTTGGGGGGGGTGTCAGAGGTGTTACCCAATCAGCAGCGGCGTGTAAGTAAACCCCGCTGTATGGTGTATGCAACAACTGAAGACATTAGAAGACATGTTTGTCATAAGACCAGAGACCGGAGGTTTTCCAGCCCAGCCTGATGGCTCCACCGTCTCCTGGAGGCCAGGAGGACCAGCGACGCACGGTGCCTGTCGTCATCGATCGCCCCCTGGAGGCCAGCAGAACTAACACCGGAGAGCAATTTCCCGCTACCATCGATCGTCCCCTGGAGGCTAGGAGGATTTTTTATTTTTTTTTTTATTTTTGTTTGGTCCTTCGGATGAGACGTCAGTCCTTCGGATGAGACATTAAACCGAGGTCCTGACTCACTATGGTCATTAAAGATCCCATGGCACTTATTGCAAAGAGTAGAGGGTCCCCTAGTGTCCTGGCAAAATTCCCAACCTGGCTCTATCTGGCCACCTAATCTGACCACCTAATCATTCCCCCATGTAATTGTCTCAATGATTCCCCCCTCTCCACCTCAAGCTGATGTGTGGTGAGTGTTCTGGCGCAAAATGGCTGCCGTGCATCACCCAGGTGAGTGCTACACATTGGTGGTGATTGAAGTTACCCCCTCAATGTGAAGCGCTTTGGTGTCTAGAAAAGCGCTATATAAATGTAATGATAATGATTATTATAAGTATAGTATTAAACATCATCTTCTTGGACCCTCACTAAACGGCTTGAATCCAAACTTGATGGGGCTTTCACCAGAATGCTGCGTGCTGCACTAAATGTATCCTGGAAGAAGCACCCTACAAAGAAATGTCTCTATGACAATATACCCGCCATCTCAAACACTGAAGGGTTCGATTTGCTGGTCATTGCTGGAGGAGCAAGGAAGAACTTGCAAGCGACACTCTGCTTTGGTCCCCCAAACGTGGAAAGACGTGTGGGAAGGCCTGCAAGAAATTACATCAATCAACTTGTCGACGACACGAGATGTCCATCTGAGGATCTTCCGGTTGCTATGCAGGATAGAGACGGGTGGCGTGAGAGGGTCAGAGCCATCCGAGGATACGCAACCTGATGATGATGATGATGATAAAACATGCGTTTAAATTGATTACATCAGGCTCCACAAATTCTTCGAAAAGAACGTAAAGAATGGCCTTCTCAGCTGCCATGGTTGCACTGCAACAGGGTGGTCAACACACCACTGTTTCCATTTAAATAAACATTTGGCTACCTTTGGTCGGGGCTGAACGTGCTCCTGGTGTGGACTCAGGCCCTGACTGGATTTTAAATCTAGTTTTAGATTTAAAAAAAAACTTCCACGTCTTCCTCTCAAATTCCATCCTATTCATGAGTTTCCTGGGGGGGGGGGGGGTAACTGGGGAAGCGATTATGGGTAATACTTCCGGTGTTCAGCGGAAGCAGTATCACAGACCGGCGGCAGATTTGGCTGAAGAAAAAGACGATAACGCCGGTTCCGGTTCAGTGACAGGACTTGCCGGAAGTCGCACCCATAATTCACGCAAGGCATCATGGGGGCTAGGAGTAAGGTGGATAGCTCCTGTCTGTCTCCACTTATGTCCTGTCTAACAAATCACAATGTGTCCTAAAAGAAAAACCTTAAAAGGACATTATGTCATCTCTGCATGCCCCCCTTTTTTTAATACTTCCTGTTTTTCAACAGGTTTAATGTCGCTACCGTCTGATCTGCAGATTTTTCACACGCACACACACACACACATTTCGACCCCCGATCAGAGCACCTACAGTTGCTCAGGCACCTCCGTGGCTGAATGGTTATTGTGCATACCACACATGGTTGCAACTGTCGCCGGTTCGATTCCAGCCAGTGACCTTTATTGTATGTCACACCCCCCTCCCTCCCTCATTTCCTGTCTGCCTTTCACTGCCACTGTCGAGTAAGAAAGGTAAAAAATGCAAAGAAAAAACAAAAAGAAGACGTACAGTTGCTGTCCTGGGTTGATGGAGGTCTCATCCACCACTCTGTCATACTCCAGTCTGAACTCATCCAGCTCCCCATTGTCTCCGAACGCTCCCCACTCGGTGTTCACACACATCCGGCCCTCCTCCCCCTCCACCAGCTCCACCGTGCGCATCTCCTCCATGTAACATGCATTACAACCGGTACCTGCAGAGACGGAGGATGATGTGTTGAGTATCGGTGTGTTCAGATCTGCTGGTGTGTCAGCAGGTGTGTTCTTGTTAAGCTGTGTCTGCAAGGCCCACTTTGAGTTTTTTTTTTCTAATTTATTTCTGATTTCTCCCAATTTAGTGGCCAATCGATCCCTAATTTTAGTTCAAACTCCACCCTCGTACTGCATGCGTTCACCAACCGCATCTCTCCGGCCGGCAGTCTCGAAGGAGACGCCTCGCCACTTTCGTGACAAGGAGACTCCAGGCCGAACCACTGCTTTTCCGACACACACACAGACGCATTCATGTGACGAACACAAGCCGACTCCGCCCCCCTCCCGAAGACAGCGTTGCCAATTATTGCTGCTTCATCGAGTCCGGCCATAGTCGGATCTGACAAGACCGGGGCGCGAACCCCGGTCCCCAGGGGGCAACTGCATCTACACAAAGCCGATGCTTAGACCGCTACACCACCACGGACTCCACTTTTGAGTTTTTAACCATAAGAGTGGGGAAATTTTGGCTGATCCTCACTTCTTCAAGGGTCTATTTTAGGATTAGGACTTGGGTTTAGGGCTAATATAGTCATTAAGGGGTCTCCACAAATATAGGAAGACAAAGTTTTGTGTGTGTGTGCATGGTGGCGGCTCCTTACCAACAATCATTCCAACTTCACAGCTTCGGTCTTCGTAGTAGCAGGAGATCATGGTGGCCACTGTGTCGTTGACCATGGCGACCACGTCCATCTCAAAGTCCTGAGTGACATTCAGACATGAAGATGTGTTAACCAGTGCTGGCTGGCCAGTACAGGGCACTGGGGCGCCACCCCCTTCAGATATCAAGAGATGAAAATCTACTTAAACACGTTAAATATAATTTAGTTGTATAATGCAAATAATGATGAAATAAAAGTGTTTTTCAGTCTGTGAGCGCCTGTCAGCAGCATTAAATATTGGTCCAAATGGTATTTGGTTGGTTCCTGTCTGAATACATATACTTCCTGGGTGATGGGTGCTGGCCAAACGATACCTCATGTAAGCCCTCCAACTTGTGGCGAGCAGGTGACCTGAGGCTGCTGTCTGATTGGTTTCTTCAGATTTTCCAGACGGCGCAGTTCTGTGCACCCCGGACACTCCCACTTTTATTGGCAGTGAATTGGTATTGTTTTAATGTTTTTTGATCTAATGTGATTGGACAATTCTCGTGGCTGTCAACCATGTTCACACCCACCACCACGCCTCGTCTCGACTGTCAATCATCCACCGTCTATGAACCCTGATAAAATCTATAGGCTACATTGTCCTTCTTAATAACTCTGTGACTGTGTGGACATTAAAGCAGCTGTCAGGTGTGCTGTGCCAAGGTAGATTGCGCCCCCCCAAAAAATTTTTGCATCAGGCGCCACTGGTGTTAACAGTCATTACCAGGTGACAGGAATTTAACCCTTTAAGATGCCCTTGATTTCTAAGCCTAAGACCAAAAAAGAAGTACCCAAACTAAAACGGCTGTAGCTCTTGAACCCTTTTGGATATTTGATGCATCATGGTCTCCCTTTATATTTTGTTTCTGAAGTGTCAGATTTAACCTAGTCAAATGAGCTGCTGAAGCTCCAAACAGAGTGTAAACTGAATTCTATCTTCACTTAAATCAGATATAATTGTATGAATGAAAATAACCGTCGTTGGCTTTGTCTCTTAAGCCAGTGACTCGGTGGAGATATAGCCATAAGTCTTCCCACTTGACCTTCAAATATGATTATATAGCACCATATGAGCATTTTTATTTTGTCTTGTATATATATTTTATTATAGCTTATTATTCTTTTAACTTTTACTTTACTGTTGCTGTTACTATTACCCTCATTGCACCAACATACCAAGTCAAATTCCTTGTATGTTCTTGAACTACTTGACAATAAATATGATTCTGATTTTACATTGTTTTTAGTGTGACTATGTATAGTTGGATTTGAAAATGCCAATTTGGAGTCTCCAAATGGCCACTTTGTGCCACATGATGCTATGGACCTTCTGGAGTGTGCAAGACAACATTTTCAGACCTGCATGTGAAAAGGTTAACCAAAAAAAAAAAAACAAACAAAAACAAAAAACCCACAATCTGGTATTTTTAGTTGTTATCATGATTTGCTGTCCTTCAAACCAGATCAAACTTACCCCTCGTCTCTTAATAGCATCTCGTAATAGACCCACAACATTGTTCCCCTCTGCCCCGGATGCCTTGAACCCTTTGGTCCAGTTCAGAAGAATGCCCTACAGGGGAGAGAAAATAAAAACTGTTGGTGTTATCAATAAAAATACACAATTACCACATACACCCACACAAAATCACACACCGTGACAAAATGTACACTGCGATTCTTCAAGCAACAGCTCTGGGAATATCATCCGGCGACGGCACACAATGTACAGTTGTTATGTAATCGCTGCTTCAGGGTAGCGCTGCCCAATAACACCGTTGCCTAGCAGATGTTCAGTGTATGGCAGCTTTCCTCATCCCTCACCTTGTCAATGTCCTCATGCCGTACGGGGAAGGAGAAAGTAAAACCCAGAGGGAGCTTCTTGTGTTTGATGTGGTGCTTGTCCAGAAAGTCTGAGATACACTCTGCGATGTAGTCAAACAGCTGCAGAGAAGACAGTGAGACTTTGTGACTTCTCATGTCCCCCCCTTCTATGCAATAAAAAAGTCACCTTTCAGCACTGTCCGCAGAAGTAGCCTATGCACCACAGAAAGTTGAATCAGTTCATCTGGACACAACATTTATTGAGTGCACATCCTTAATTAAGGGGGTCCCGATGAACTTGATTCAACTTTCTGTGATTTTCTTACCTGGATTGAGCATGCATAAAGACATTTTAGCCTACTCACCATTTCAGCAGTCCCTGTCATGGCGTCTTCTGGGATGGAGTACATTTGGGTTTTGGTTTCCACCTTCCAACCCCTCTCCTCGTCTTCGCCCACCTTCACCAGCATCACGCGGAAGTTTGTCCCCCCAAGGTCCAGAGCCAGGAAATCTCCCACCTCTAGTGGAATGCATATAAACATTCACTGTCCCGGTGGCCATCGTTACGTCTCCACAAACTAAGCATATCTTAGCCCCGTTTGGGACTAGCACCCATCTTTGAAATACATCAGCAATTTCTTGGAAAAATCGTTTTACAGACTTTGCAGCACTTTTGACCTGGATTGGGTAAGATTTCCCAACTGGAATTTCCCAATTTGATACATTTTCTGAAACCCTTGAACCATTTTCTGGTGCCCGAGTGAAATGTATTGTTTGAAAGTATTTGTAATGGAGTACAAAATCTCACTTTTGACCCAGATAGCAAAATTGCTGTGGCCCAGACCAGTCCCACACTGACACTTTCATCCGGCCCACATACTGCATGGAATAATGGCACTTGGGCGGTCCACTCCTGTTTGCCAGATCTGGGCCAGAACCAAGCCATAGAAATGCCACATGTGCCACATATTTGCCAAAGGTGGCCCATATTTGTTTTGTGATATTTGCACCATATTTACCATTTACCACACGGGCCACTTCAGGGCCACATCCAGATTACATGTTGCCGAGAGCGCCGCATCTTTGCCAAAAAAGGCCCACATTTGATTTGGAATATTTGCTATTATACGTCTGGGCCACTTCGGGCACACATCCATTTTGTCAGGGCCAGAAGAAGGCCATCAGTGCCGCATCATTGCCTGAAGTGGCCCACGTCCGGATGCTATCTGGGGAGTGGCTTGTCCAAGTCTAATTTGAAATGCGTCTGTCCTTGGGTGGACACTGAAAACTTTCACCCACTTACCCGTTATCACCACGGGTAGAACACTTAACGAGGAAAATACAAAATATTTCCTCTAAAAGAGCCTCGAACATGCCCGACGTACTTCCGCTTCGCTTTAGAAGGTAAGACAATGGTTCTCTACACTGGGTGGGGTGTTAAAAAGACAACTTCTGTTGCTTTGGGGGTTTTTTTTTCTTCTTTTAACTCACCTTATAATAAAAAAAAAGGTGTTGCTACTGAAACATATTTTTGTTTCTGTTGTCAAGTGACTATAAAATGTGATTTAGTCAAGGGTCGCGAAATGCTAATAGCCTTTACATTAACATTAGCCTTGGTTACAGCCTCAACCCTATTTCGTTAAATTTACCGAGACTTAACCTAACCGACCTTAACCCGGCTTAACCTCAACCTCTGCCTAACTCTAACCTTAACCTTAGTCTAACAACCTTAACCGATAACTAACCTTAACCGATAACTAACCTGTTCGATAGCTAACCTGTTCGATAGCTAACCTTAACCGATAGCTAACCTTAACCGATAGCTAACCTGTTCGATAGCTAACCTGTTCGATAGCTAACCTGTTCGATAGCTAACCTGTTCGATAGCTAACCTTAACCGATAGCTAACCTGTTCGATAGCTAACCTTAACCGATAGCTAACCTGTTCGACAGCTAACCTTAACCGATAGCTAACCTGTTCGATAGCTAACCTTAACCGATAACTAACCTGTTCGATAGCTAACCTGTTCGATAGCTAACCTTAACCGATAGCTAACTTTAACCGATAGCTAACCTGTTCGATAGCTAACCTGTTCGGTAGCTAACCTTAACCGATAGCTAACCTGTTCGATAGCTAACCAACAGGGCTGGGGGAACATAGGGCTAACCCCACAAGTTAGCATTTTCAGAATCGAAGACAAAAGACAAGAACTACAAGAACACACATATCCAAACTAACACATATACCTAAACTAAACAAAATAATAATAATAATAATAATAATAATAATAATAACCACTGTCCAGGGGAACGAACGCCAACCAGGACGGCTGTAGGAGCCGCCGGTCCGCATGGGCTAGCAGTTAGCTTAGCCTGCCCCGCGTCCGCGTCCTGTCAGACCGCCCTCGGTGTTACCTCTTCGGGCACAGCTCCAGGCAGGGGCCGCGGTCCCTGGGCCCACCGGACGCGGCGGACCAGGCTTTCCCAGCCGCCAAACGAGGACAAACTTAAGACGCAGACAAAGACACTGCATTGGACGGTGCTGGGTGAGGCCGCCATCTTCCCACCGCGGTCGGTACTGGGTGAGGCAAGGTGGGTTTGTGCGGGGAAGATGGCGGCGCATATAAATATGGTGATCCTCGATCGTATAGGTTTTTATTGTGACCTGACGACAGAAACAAAAACGTGTCAACGATTTAAACACCGTTGCCAGAACATGACGAAGGTGACAGAACGTTGGATCATTACTAGTGTAAACTACTAGTAAGACACGTTAGCCCCTAGCTAACGGGTATGACCCTTTAGCCGAGCGGTGCGGAACACGGCGTATCGAATCTCGCACTGGGCAACAAAATAACCGCTTGCACTAGGACGAAGCCAGAGTTGGAAACGATCAACACTCGAGTAACAGAAAATGGTTCAAGTTTTAAGTGCTTATCAGATTTGTATATCGGGATATAAAGTAATTATTATTATTATTATTGTAAACTACTAATAAGACACGTTAGCCCCTAGCTAACAAGTATAACCCTTTAGCCGAGCAGGCTTTCCTGTGAACATGGCGTCAGTGACGAGCAGAAACAAAACTCTGGAGTATTCGTCTACCTGATCCCTCCGGGGTGGAGCAGACGTAGGTGGGGAGCATTTTGACGCTGGCCTCTTCGTGACTCTCTAAGCGCAGCCCTCTGTCCATCTCCCGCTGCATCCTCTTCATCACCTCCTTCAGCTCTTCTTTATTTAACGTGAACTCGGAGAGAATCTGCTCCACCTGCGCGGGGAGACGGGGAGAGCTGCGGTGTCGAAAACGAACTAACACCGAGTTTGGGTAGGAGGTATTCGACAAGAATTTCTAAACGTTTTTAAAAAATTATTTTATAACTTCGTTGTAATTATAATTGTAAAATTCTTGTGTGAGTGTCTGCCATGATGATTGATTGATTGATTGATTTTTCTTTCGAGCATGCTAAAATAATAAAATAAAACACATAGGCAGGAATACAAGAACAAATGGAAACAATAGTGAACATATTTTTCAAACTCTCTGTAACACCACAAGTAATAACTGGACCCTGTTGGAAAAGGGCAGAGGATGAAGTAAAGACCATAATGGAGAGACTTTAGAAAGTTGGATAAAAAGGAAAACTATGGACAAGTTAGGCAAAACTTTTCAGAGGATAAAACTAGTAATAATAATAGATTATTAGTCATAATAATAATATTAGTAATAATAACAATAATAAAAAATAATAGTAATAATATTAGAAGTAATAATAATAATAACAGCGATAATAAAAAATAACTAATAATATTAGCAGTAATAATAATAATAATAAATTATTATTATTACTGTTTTATCCTCTGAAATGTTTTGTCTAACTTGTCCATAGCATTTCCTTTTTTCTCTTTTTATCTAAGATAAAATAGTATTCAATTAAGCTTCATTATCATTATGTTTGTACACGTAACAATTAAAGGTATCAGCAAATGCATTTGAAAATATGCAAAGCTCACCCATGGAGTTAACACAAGGAACACATTTTGAGAATAAATGACAGTAGAATTCCCTATACAAAATTCCCCACCCGGAAAATTCTTTTCAAACAACAGTGGGTTAGTTAAAAAAATAAAATTACAAGTACAATCATAACTTCATCATGTAGAGAACTGTTACACTGCAGACCAGGCCAGAGTAGGAAAAAGGTATCTTACCATGAGGATTTTATTAACCACAGAGCTGTAGCTACAAGGCATCTTTACCATCTGGCTGAGGTGAGAACTGACACAGGGCATCCTTCACAAGCCTACTAAATGAGCCTCGTGGTGTTTGTATCTAAGTGTGTGGCGAGTGAGTGTCTGCCCCGTGTGTGTGCAGATCCAGTCAGCTGTGAATACCGCTGAATGAGGAGCGTCACTGTTTTCATCCTCAGGTGAGAGAGGGCCAGCTGACGAAGATGGAGGCCCCATGCACACAAATGCCCACCCCTTCCCAAAACTCACCCGGTCAGGCCATGTAGGTTCACACACACACACACACACACACACACACACACACACACACACACACACACACACACACACACACACACACACACACACACACACACACACTAACCCTTGTCCTCACACAATGTACTGAAACATCAGTGATTATTGTAATGGACACCAGACAACATCCATCCATCCATCCATTATCCAACCGCTTATCCTGCTCTCAGGGTCATGGGGATGCTGGAGCTTATTCCAACAGTCATTGGGCGGCAGGCGGGGAGACACCCTGGACAGGCCTCCAGGCCATCACACAGGGCTCACACACACACACACACACACACACACACATTCATACCTTGGGGCAATTTAGTACGGCCGATTCACCTGACCTACATGTCTTTAGACTGTGGGAGGACACCGGAGCACCCGGAGGAAACCCACGCAGAGACAGGGAGAACATGCAAACTCCACACAGAGGACGACCCGGGATGACCCCCGAGGTTGGACTACCCCAGGGCTCAAACCCAGGACCTTCTCGCTGTGAGGCAACCGTGCTAACCACTGCACCATCGTGGCACCCCAGACAACGTCCTCACAGGGATACTGGCCCCATCACACTTTCTAAACTACCAAAAACAAGGTGTGTTGAATGCAGACATGTCATCTTTTGCCAGCGTTTCCTTGAGTGCACTCGAGCATCCTGCATCTTTTCATACACTTACTCTCAACTCACATCACACACCTCAGCTGCTATCTAAAGCCTAAGTACCAATCTCAACCTACAAAAACATTTTATCATTGGAATTATTTAATTACTCGTATAACAGTTACTGGGGCAAATTGTCACATGGCCATTCCTATCTATAGTTATTAAAAATATAAAATTAAAGTATTCACTGTAGCGCCACCTCATGGTGCAGTTCCATGAGTATTGAGGTGCATGATCAAGCGGGGGTGTACTACATACAAGTAAACTTTAAAATCTCTATCACCTTCCTAGCCTATTAGCTTTTGGCTAACTAGCAACTGTTTTTAGCCCTTTTAGCTAAGCTAATAAATATTTTAGCTTAAAAACAAAAGAAATGACTGCAAAAACTTGCTTTTCAACACACACATGTTCACTAGGAACCTTCCGAACCTTGATCTACCAATCTGAAGGACATAGTTTGATTAATAAGTGATCAAGAGATCGAGAGAGAGAGAGCGAGATGTCTATTTACCATGCTTGCTGAAATTACTGCATGTCGAGCAAAATGACTTCAGAACATTGAGTGGCACATACAACTGTTAGAGTTTTGAAATAGCACCCACTGTAACTGGGGGGGGGGGTATAATCTGGACTAGAGGGGTATAGTCTGTCCTAGCCCAAAATATACCCCGGGGTATAAACCAGCCTGGGCTATTTTATACCCTGGGGTATATTTTAGGCTAGGCCAGACTATGCCCAGGTATAGTTTAGCGGGGGGTTAATCTGGCCTGCTCCACTATCTAAAGCCTAAGTACCACCCTTATATCTCCTTAAAATCACCCTATAATGTTTGTCAAGCATCAAATGGCGGCCTTGTGACCTACCAAGAAAGAGTAAAGATAACTGTGGTCAATTATCGACTTATCTGTGCCAAGAAGCAACCTATCGCTCAGGACTGACTTCTAAACCCCCAACATTTCACAGCAAATTTACAGGAGAAACGCGAGTTTTACGTAAACCTGGACCGCTTAGTTGAGCGGGTTCAACAGATCTTCTACGAATACTGTTTGCATTGCTCAAAGAAGTCATTCGAGGGCCGCGGGAATCGATATGTAAAATTAGTAACGCATCTAAACTTAGCTGTGGTAAAGGAGCATTCGCTTATCCTGCTCTCAGGGTCGCGGGGATTCTGGAGCCTATCCCAGCAGTCATTGGGCAGCAGGCGGGGAGACACCCCAGACAGGCCGCCAGACCATCACAGGGCTCACATCAAAGGCATTCATTCATTCATTCATCATCAGCCGCTTCTCCAGGGTCGGGTCGTGGTGGCAGCAAGCTAAGTAGGGCACTCAAGGCGTCCCTTTCCCCAGCAACGCCCTCCAGTTCCTCCTGGGGCATCCCAAGGTGTTCCCAGGCCAGATTGAACATGTAGTCCCTCCAGCGAGCTCTGAGTCTACCCCGGGATCTCCTCCCAGTTGGATGTGCTTGGGGTAGTGACCAAAAGGGTGATATCATGGATTCAAGTGGCTGAAATTAGTTTCCTCCGTAGGGCGTCTGGGTTCAGCCTTAGTGATAGGGTGAGGAGCTCGGACATCCGGAGGGAGCTCGGAGTAGAGCTGCCGCTCCTTCATGTCGAAAGGAGCCAGTTGAGGTGGTTCAGGCATCTGATTAGGATGCCTCCTGGGAGCCTTCCTTTGGAGGTAAAGGAGCAATGAACTCTAAATTCAACAGCGGCATATCTCAGGTGAAGGCTTCCCTTCATGGTTTACTGTTAGCTGTGGACCTTCTGTTGTGTGTCAAACAAAGAAGCCCCCTGAGATAAGCGTGAGACCCTCTTCCCCAGTCACCTAACTGCTGGATTTCAGTGTAAACCCAGTCTGCTGCCTAAAAAACACAACTATGGAGTCTATAATGTAGTGTATGTACCTATTTTCTGTTTTAAAACTGGCTTTATTCTAGGTGAACTATCGCATGGGGAATCTTTCCAGATGTCCACTTAGTTGAAAATGAACCCAGTTATTTGACTCGGATGGCCTACTTGGTTAATCAGCTCTCTGACTGAGTTTAACCAGGAGTGAGAAGAGAACCCAGTGTTCTTTGATAAACTCTTTCTGTTGGTGAGGGGCTCGTGTCTGCTGTCCCACATGTTGACATGTCCTAGAGCTGCCATCCACCTGCTGCTGAGTCAGCTCAAATTACTGGACCATGGATTATTACAGGAGGTCTACGAAGTGGAGCAAGTCCTCTATCAGGTGCCCTGGGAATATGCAAATATAATTCATAGAGAAATGAAGATGGTGGCACGGTGGCACAGTGGTTCGCGCAGTCACCTCACAGCAAGGAGGTCCTGGGTTCGATCCCCGGCGTAGTCCAACCTTGGGGGTCGTCCTGGGTCGTCCTCTGTGTGGAGTTTGCATGTTCTCCCCGTGTCTGTGTGGGTTCCTCCGGGGGCTCCGGTTTCCTCCCACAGTCCAAAGACATGTAGGTCAGGTGACTCAGCCGTACTGACTTGTCCCTAGATGTGAATGTGTGTGTGTGTGTGTGTGTGTGTGTGTGTGTGTGTGTGTGTGTGTGTGTGGGCCCTGTGTGTGTGTGTGTGTGTGTGGGCCCTGTGTGATGGCTTGGTGGCCTGTCCAGGGTGTCTCCCCGCCTGCCGCCCAATGACAGCTGGGATAGGCTGCAGCATCCCTGCGACCCTGAGAGCAGGATAAGCGGTTCGGATAATGGATGGATGAAGAAGAGAAGCGTTTAAATCATGCCTTTAAAAAAAGGGTGGGAGATATCGATATTTGAATTTACCCATGGATTTATCTTTACCCATGTGCACAGGGGGTCCACTGAGGATCCTCATGGGAACACTTGATGTCCTCCCATCATAATTATATCAAACAGGCAGAGTCTACACATTTAATTCTCATACAGAACTTCATCCCACTCCTTCTTTCAGCTTGTTCCCTGTTTCTCAGGGGTCGCCACAGCGGATTTTACAGTTTCCATCCAGCTTCAATCCACCATTGGAACCCAAAGAAGTGCTGAACACTAAATTAGAAGGAAATATTGAGCAATCATGCGGTAAGTAGCTCTCACTCTCACTGATGGTTTTTTTTCTTTCACTTCAGCATCTGTATTAACAAAACCTGATTCCAGGAAGAAAAAAAAAAGTAATTTCAAGTCCTTCTACAACCTACAATGAACAACTGTGCCTGAAAACAGCTCTTTCTGACCAGCCATAGGCTATACTGAGGAGACTGGTGTGAAGCATGGGATTAGAGATGAGGGTTAGGGCTGGAAAAGCGGAACTTCGGAGATCACATGGCTGGAACTTTTAAACACACACACACACACACACACACACACACACACACACACACACACACACACACACACACACACACACACACACACACATAAATGGACTTGTCACACACGTGGGAAGTCCATTTATGGATAAGATTTGAATTTGTGCCAAGTGCCTGTCCATAGATAATTATCCGGCTAATTTAACACACTGGGCTGTTTGTACAGAACTGCATGATGAATCTTTATCCAGCCAGCAGCCTCTCACAGAGAGCGAACTACAAAGACCAAGGCCCAGTGTTACTCATCCACACCAGGGTAGGTTTAGATTCATCATACAGGACTTTGTGCTGCTGTCTTTTCGTTGCTGATTCATTGCTGATTCATTGTGCTGTAGATCGTGTCATTAATTGATACTATCTACAGCAACCTGACCACCTCCCCCACCCGTCTCTCCCCCTTTACCACTCAGCCCCTGGCAAAGTTCTCCCCTGTGTCTCCAATGAAGCTGTCCAAACTTGTGGTAGGAATGAGAAGATCCACTTGGCTTCTGGATCCCATCCCATTCAATCATGTTAAGGACCGTCTCCCAGCTATTTCCTCACTCATCAATGAAATCATTAACTCCTCCTTCAGCCAGAGCTGAAGGAGGAGTTAAACAATAATAATAATAATAATAATAATAGTAATACATTTTATTTGCATAGCACTTTAAGGTACACAAAGATGGTTTACATAAGATAAAAAATAAATAAAAGCAACACACCCAAAAACATGTAACATACAACAATAATCACACATTAAGCAATTCTAAAAAGGTGAGTTGTGATTAGTATGTGAATGCGGACAGATCAGTACAGTCTCTGTGTTTGGGGAGAGTGTTCCAGAGGGAGGGGGCAACTATGGAGAAGGCTCTGTCACCCCAGGTCCGGTGCTTGGTCCTGTGTGGTGGCGACAGGAGGTCCGGTGCTTGATCCTGTGTGGTAGAGACAGGAGGTTGGCATTGGGGGAGCGAAGGCTGTGGGAAGGAGTATGGTAGTGGAGTAGTTCGGTGAGGTAGGAGGGGGCCTGGTTATGAAGGGCTTTGTGAGTGAAGAGAAGTACTTTGAATTGGATCCATTGTGGGACGGGGAGCCAGTGGAGGTCCAGGGGGACAGAGGTAATGTGGTCATGGGAATAGAGTGGGTGAGCAGGCAAGCAGCAGAGTTCTGGATGTAGTGGGGTTTGTTCAGGACTTTGTATGATGAGCCGTAGAGAATGCTGCTGCAGTAGTCAATTCTGGGTGCGATGAAGGTATGGAGCAAAGTTTTGGCAGCAGAGAAGGAGAGTGATGGGCAGAGATGAGCGAAATGTCTTAGGTGGGAAAAGGCAGTTCTGGTGACTTGATTGACATGGTGTTCAAAGGAGAGGTTGCTATTAAAAATTATTCCAAGGTTACAGATGTGTGAGGAGGGAGACAGAGTGGAGTTATCGATGGTGAGGCAGAAAATGTGAGTGGTTTTGGTAAGGGCTTTGGAACCAATGATGATCATGTCAGATTTATCACAATTTAGTTTGAGGAAGTGGGCTTGCATCCATGATTTAATTTCAGTGAGCCAGTTAGCCAGACTGGAGTAAGTTGTAGTGGTGATGGATCTAGTGGAGATGTAGAGCTGGAAATCATCAGCGTAGCAGTGGAAGTGGAGACCATGACAATGTATGATGTTACCAAGGGGGAGCATGTAAAGGATGAACAGGAGAGGACCAAGCACCGAACCCTGGGGGACACCTTTGGACAGATGAGCAGTGAAGGAGGTGCAGTTGTTGATGCTGATGGACTGTTGTCTGTTTGTGATATATGACATTAGCCAGGAGATGGCAGTACCGGTGATATTGAGGGAGGATTCAAGGCAGGAGAAAATGGTGTTATTGATGGTGTCAAAAGCTACAGTGAGGTTGAGGAGGATGAGAATGCTGAGGTGGCCAGAGTTTGAGGAGGGGAGAAGGTCGTTGGTGATTTTAGGGAGGGCTGTTTCTGTGCTGTGCTGTGAGCGGAAATGAGATTGAAATGGTTTGAACAAGTTGTTGGAGATGAGGTGAGCTTTGAGTTGGGAGGCAACAGCATGTTCCAGAATTTGACAGAAAGGGGAGATTGGCGATGGGTCAGTTGCTCATGATATCAGGGTTGAGTCCAGGTTTTTTGAGGACAAGGTTGACCACAGCTAGTTTAAGTGAATGGGAGACTGAGGCAGAGCTGAAGGAGGAGTTAATGATTTCTTTGATGAGTGAGGAAATAGCTGGGGGACGGTCCTTAACATGATTGGATGGGATGGGATGGGATCCAGAAGACAAGTGGATCTTCTCATTCCTACCACAAGTTTGGACAGCTCCATTAGAATAGACCGCTGGGCTACCAATGATTTTCTCTGCGGACTTAACTGTTTTGAGCGTGGTCAGCTCCAGGTTGTTATGGCCGCACCAGATCAACCTCCTGTCTTCTATATGCAGACATCCCGGATAAGGCCAATGATGGTTGTGTTGTCCGCAAACTTCAGGAGGTTAACAGACGGGTCAACTGAGGTGCAGTCATTTGTGTAGAAGGAGAAGAGTAGAGGGGAGAGCACACATCCCTGGGGGGTGCCAGTGCTGATTGTCCGGGTGCTGGATGTGACTTTCCCAGCCTTACCAGCTGCCTCCTGTCTGTCAGGAAGTTTTTAATCCACTGGCAGATGGGGGCTGGTACAAGAAACTGCGTGAGTTTGGAGTGGAGGACAATGGTGTTGAATGCTGAGCTGAAGTCCACAAACAGGACACTTGCATAGGTCCCTGGGGAGTCAAGGTGTTGGAAGATGTAGTGCAATCCCATGTTGACTGTATCCTCCACTGACCTGTTCGCTTGGTAGGGAAACTGCAGAGGGGTTGAGCAAGGGGCCTGTTATTTCCTTCAGGTGGGCTGACACCAGTCTCTCGAAGGATTTCATGACCACAATCGTTAGAGCAACAAGACTGTAGTTGTTTAATCCTGTGATACAGGGTTTCTAGGGGACCGGGATGATAGTGGAGCTCTTGAAGCAGGAGGGGACTTCACACAGTTCCAGTGACCTGTTGAAGATCAGAGTGAAAACGGGGGCCAGCTGGTCAGCACAGACTTTAAGACAGGAGGGTGACACGCCATCTGGGCCCAGTGCCTTCCTGGTCTTCTGTCTCTGGAAGAGCTGGTGCATGATCCTGAGTGTGGTTGGGGGTTTGGTGGGGAGGGGAGGGTGGCTGGCAGGAAGTTCAGTTGGTTGTGTATTGTGGCTGGAGAGGGTGAGGGGTGTGAAAGTTTGCTTTTCAAACCTGCAGTAAAACCCATTTAGGTTGTCAGCCAGTTGATGGTTCCCTGCAGTGTGGGGGGATGCTCTCCTGTAGTTGGTAAAGTCTTTCAGACCACTCCAGACTGATGGTGGGTCATTGGCAGAAAGCCTGTTTTTCAACTTTTCAGAATAGCACATTTTTGCCACTCTGATCTTGGCATAGATTTTATCCATCTTGACTAATCGCAGTTTGGCAGTGGCATGACGGTAGCCTCATCTGATTGGTTAATTCTTCAATTTTTTTTTTCACCAGGGGAAGCCAATTCCTTGTGGACTTGTTGAAAAGGGTATGCCTGCGGACTGCCAGACAGGGGCAGAATGTGTAGGGGCGTAACTTGTGGCAGGACTCCCGTCACTTGCCCTAACCCTTACCTCAGTGTGCGGGGGTGGCATTTCTTGTTCTGGGGGGCATTTCTTGAGCTGGCAAGTAGGTGTTTCTTGTACCGGTGTGGGCATGTGATGCACAGTATCTTTTGTACATTATGCTCCTGTCTTGCAGTCTGCAGACAGATACTACTGGCCTCATCTACAGTAGGAGTGCAATACAATGTTTCACCACACACATTTATTAAGGGTGGAAGTAAAAAAAAATATTTTTTTTTGATAGAAATGGAGGTGATGAAAATGCATGTGATAAATCATTCATTCATTCATCTTCAGCCACTTCTCCGGGCTCGGATCACAGTGGCAGTAAGCTAGTAGGGCACTCCAGACGTCCCTCTCCCCAGCAACGCCCTCCAGCTCCTCCTGGGGGATCCCAAGGTGTTCCCAGGCCAGATTGGACATGTTGTTCCTCCAGCAAGTTCTGGGTCTACCCCGGGGTCTCCTCCCAGTTGGCTGTTCCCAGAAAACCTCCAAAGGAAGGTGCCCAGGAGGCATCCTAATCAGATGCCTGAACCACCGATGTTGGAAAGGAGCCAGGAGGTGATAAATTTGTGGGATAAATTATAATTTATCACTCAGTTTTTCATTTCACATCCATTTTTAATGCTTCATTTTTCAATTCACGTTTATTTTCATCCCCTCCATTTTTATTAATTAGTTTTTGTTACTTCCACCCCTCACATACAGTGACTGACATCCAACACATGTTCACATTTAGAGGGGGGCTGTTTCACTCATTGTAAAATACTCATCAAGAAATGGCAGCAACAGCACAGAAGAACTACCGAAACTGTTAAACTAAGTGTTTTTATTATAATGACAACTACAATCTGAAAAAACAGGGGAACCCTGGCTCCCCTCGGTCTCCGGGAGAAAACACCACTGTTAAGACGATGTGTACAACACAGCGTTGCTTTCACTTAACCACACCGCATCATACTGAAACCTTTAAGGATGTTTTCGTACCTGGCAAAGATGAGAAAAACAGCTGACGACGTTTCAGAGATAAAACTAACGAGCCGGTTTGACTGACAAAACGTTAAAAAAATTAAGTTTTTATTTAAAAACTGCATCAAAAACTGCTTTGAAAAAAATATCAGTAAATTGTAATAAGCCTGTAAGGCCAACAAAGGCTAGCTGTCACAACAAGAAGCACACTTTGCTCCATGGCTTCTCTAAACTGTCCCACTTCAATAACTACTAAATGTGGGGTATGGGGGCAGCAGGTTGGCCTAAGTGATTAGACCAAAGAATACTACAAACAGCTGGGAAACAGACGTAAGAAGGTAGCTGGTGTTACTCCTACAGTGCCCATTAGTACTTCCGAGATGCCCTTGAGCTACTACTACTACTATTACTACTACTACTACTTTTGGCTGCTCCCGTTAGGGGGCGCCACAGCGGATCATCCGTTTCCATCTCTTCCTGTCCTCTGCATCTTCCTCTGTCACACCAGCCACCTGCATGTCCTCCCTCACCACATCCATAAACCTCCTCTTTGGCCTTCCTCTTCTCCTCTTCCCTGGCAGCTCCATATTCAGCATCCTTCTCCCAGTATACCCAGCATCTCTCCTCCACACGTCCAAACCATCTCAATCTTGCCTGTCTTGCTTTGTCTCCAAACCGTCCAACCTGAGCTGTCCCTCTAATATACTCGTCCCTGATCCTGTCCTTCTTCCTCATTCCCAATGAAAGTCTTAGCATCTTCCAAGATGCCCTTGAGCAATACACTCAATTCCAAACTGCCAATTCCCTGAGACTGCACACCTGCGCATCCATACTTGGATTGCTCTCTTATTTTCTCACTCACTGAATTATTTGCTAGTTTACTTACTAATGTACATGATTATTTATCCCCTTACTTTCTTACTGGCTAACTCGCGTGTTCACGTCTGAGAGATAAGCACGAAGAGAAGCGATGAAAGCAGCAGAAATGCATATTTTCTCCAAATGTGAAGCAACACATTTTTTAACCTCTTAGTAAGCAGGTGTAGTTAACATGCTTATTGATGTTTATGTCTTTAATATGTTACATTTTCTTACATTTCCATCCAAAATAGATCACATTATTTTTGATTTACTGAAAAAACTGATGCAAAGTTCTGCCTCGGTAATTTTCAACAGAACCAAGTCTTTCCCTGCAGTTAGAATGGTAAATACTGCACGTGTGTCACAAATACTGATCCACAACGAGGCTTTATATAGCTGACAAAAAAAATGAAGAGAACTGGTGGTGTGGCAGAAAGACTCATAATGAGGTCATTTTGGCCCTATCAGTTATATGATTTGCAACATTATGACAACCATCCTTTCAGTATCAGAGTAATTACGGTTTTGTCAAGATACAATTTCTCATTACTGTTGCATTTGAAGATAACTAAATGGCATTTAAGCCCATTGCTACAAGGTTTTTGGATCATCTGGTCAGTTGGAAAGGGATGGACCGAAATGTAATCCAGTAATACATAGCTTTTATTACTATTTTGTGTTCACAGTTCTGTCATATATTTTTCCAACCCTACTTATTGCATAATGTGTCCTTGGCTGCAGATAAGAACGTTTCAGAAACAAATCCGGAAGAAACTGAATGTATAGAGCACAATGCAGAACATCAACATAAGCCTCTCCATAGTGTACATGAGTGACTTGGTGAAAATATGGATTTTACCTTGTCCATCGTATCATGATGATCCATGTCATACATGTCCCGCCGACCATGAGTGCTGAAGTGAAAGAATAAATCTCTTTTCCAGGTAGATTTCAGGAGTTGCCCAATTTTCTGGTCTGATGGTGTTATAACTTGAGGACCATATGGTTCAAATGAAAAAATTATCCGTCTGTTACAGACAGGCCAAACATTATCAAATCCCTGGCATGTCTGACCAAAACATGTTGCTATATTCTCCAGCGGTTTGCCTAGGACATATTTGTAGAGTTTTGTAGGTTTGTTGGAAATTTATTCCGAAATCATACCTTTAATCATGGATGGCGGGTATTAATTTTAGAAGCTGCCTACGGATTTCTCTTCATTCTTCTTCATTCACAGGCGGTCCAGTGAAGATCCTCATGGGAAGACATGATGTCCTGTGGATCATATCAGACGGTCAGTTAACCAGAAAAAATATCGCTGGTTTGAATTCTCATAAAAAACTTCATTCCATGATGTGATTTTAAAGTATTTGAACACTAAATTAGAGGACAATATTGAGTAACCATGCGGTAAGTAGCTCTCTTTCTCCCTCTCTCTAACCCCCCTCTCTCGCTCTCTCTCTCACCCCGTCTCACACTCTCACTCTCACTCTCTTTCACCCTTCTCCCTCTTTCACCCCCTCTCTTTCACCCCCTTCGCTCTCTCTCCCTCTTTCACCCCCTCTCTTTCACCCCCTTCGCTCTCTTTCTCTTTCACCCCCCCTCTTTCTCTTTCTCTCTCTCTGAGTTTTTTTTTTACTTTAATATCTGTAGAAACCAAACATGATTCCAGGAAAAAAAAAAAGCAACCTCAAGTCCTGTCACAACCGCTGCATCAACAGACGCACCTGGAGGGCTCTCTGTTTCCATATCGAAACATTTTCAATATGTTGCCTTGGAAATGAATTTACTGGCAAACTCCTGCCATGGAAAACACTTAGCACTGAGGTAAGTGGCCAGGAGGAAATTGTTAAATGGAGCAAAATTACTTGGGAAAACATCAAATGATGAAGCCAAATCCGACAAAGGCTTCATCTCATTCGAAAGCAGTTGACAAACATATAACACACTTTTAGATAATAATAATAATCATCATCATCATCATCGTAATAATCATAATAATCATAATGATAGTAATGATATTAGTTGTAATAATAATCTACTCATATATTTTCGGAATGTGTGTGTGTGGTGTTAGTGTGTGTGTGTGTTAGTCAGTGTAGAACTAAAGCATTTATGATCCTAATTCTTTTTGGAGGTGGTAGGTATTGTCTCAGAGAGTAAGGGGAAAATCCCAGAAAATTAAAATTATGCATAATTATGCATAAATATGCAAAATATGCATTTTTCTAAAAATGGCTAAAAACCACTTTTCTCGACATTTCAGATGATTCTGAGCATCTTTGATTTTTTTCACCTAAAATTTTTTTCTGGGACCCCCCCCCCCTTAACCTGGAAAATGTGATCCTCTCCCCCTTTAATGTTATTGTGTATGCAATGTCATGTATGTGAAATATGCTTGGTTGGAACAACTATTGGCCTCAAAGGGGCAGTTAGGGCACAGTTAGTGACAGGTAGCGAGCAATTAAAATGCTCTGCTGTGATTGGCTCTGGACATGTCAGGTGAAATGTTATGTGGCCTGCTATTGGTTGCTGTGAACGTCATGTGATGTTTACACTACACAGTGTAGGGTGTTTTGGGCTCAGTGTTCAATATACATTTTGTTAGCACATGTTTAATAGCTTTTGTAAAGTTTTTGAATATTGTGTTCCGGGTGGTGAGTACATCGTCAACTCCCATATTTTCGTAATGTGTGTGTGTGTGTGTGTGTGTGTGTGTGTGTGTGTGTGTGTGTGTGTGTGTGGTGTTAGTGTGTGTGTGTGTGTGTTAGTGTAGATAGCGGGACTGAAAACTAAAGCACTTATGATCCTAATTCTTTTTGGAGGTGGTAGGTATTGTCTCAGAGAGTAAGGGAAAAATTCCAGAAAATTAAAATTATGCATAATTATGCATAAATATGCAAAATATGCATTTTTCTAAAAACCACTTTTCTCGGCATTTCAGATAATTCTGAGCATCTTTGATTTTTTCACCTATATAAAAAAATGTTCTGGGACTTAGAATTTGGCATTATGCAAAATATGTGCATTTTTGCAAAAATGCACTTATGGTCCTAATTTTTTTGGGAGGTGGTAGGTATTGTTCCAGAGAGGACCAGAAAAAACAGAAATTAAAATAATTATGCATAATTATGCATAATTATGCAAAATATGCATTTTCTAAAAACCACTTTTCTCGGCATTTCAGATGATTCTGACCATTTGGGGGGAGGAGGGAGTTGGAGTGGGGGGGGGGTTTAGGGGCAGGGGGAAGGCGGTTAGCTGGCAGGATGAAGAGGAGGGAGATTTAGACGGGTGGAGAACCAAACCGCTACATTGTAGCGGGGTTCTTCTAGTAATAATAATATTATCATTACCGGCATTTATTTTCGATGCTTTAATTTATTTGCATATGTAACATGCTATCTATATGACTATAATAACCTCTACTATGCATAATAACTTGACTGCTGGGCTCTACAAAATAGGCTAAACATCGCAATACATTTACCTCTACACTTTTTAACGTTGACGTGAGTGTTGATAGCAGGGTGAGGGGAGGGCTACACGTGATGAAGCTTCATGTTCATGATTATAGGTTTTTGTTTGTTTTTTGTTGTTGTTGTTGTTTGTTTTTTAACGTCATCGTTATAAATCAGCCCGTTCTTCAAGCCGGAACCTTTGTGGGTTGCTGTGTGTTTCTGTCAGGCTCCAAATCCTGCCGGACAAATCGCGGCTCGTGACGTGGTGACTGGATGTTGTTTGATGTCCTGAGAACTCGCAAGCTAGCGCCGGTGTTTTGCGAGATCGGCCGTTTGTCCGACTCGGAGATTCCCACCTTTTCTGTTCCCTCTGGAATAAGGAAAACCTGTTTGCTGCTGCGTGTTTTCTGTTTTCTCCGAGCAGGAAGAAAATCCATTCGGCGCCGCTTTGTGAGGTGAGGCGAGGGCCTTACTGAGGCCGAACGGCGTTAGCCGTTAGCGTTAGCCACAGTTCGCCTTGGGCGTTATTCGTTGCAAAAAGTAGTTTAGCCAAGTGACGCTCGTCGGTCTAGACAGCGCACCTTTAAGGCGACATTTAAGACCCGCAATCAGCTGTCATCACCGCGGCATTGTGTCGTCATAGGCCACGTTAGCGGAGCAGCTCAGCAGAGTCCCGCTGGAGACTTGGCTCCGTTTCTTATTCCACCCATTAAGAATCAGTTTGCAGACGCTTTGATCCGAAGCAAAAAGTGAATAAGCGGTTAACGGGTGACGTCATAGCGGAGTAATGCTGTGTGAACTAGAACATTTGCTACATGCTAATCACATTAGCACCGTATGATGAAGTCTATTTACTGGATGGAAATCATGCAGGAGTGCGTGTCATATCAAGTTCGTTTAGCGGAAGTGCGCCTTAGATCGTCAAGAGACGGCGAATGAGTGATTCAAAACACAACCTAGATTTGAATTGAAGTGCTTATCGACGACGTAAGACCACAAAATATCAAGTTAAAAGTGAGGGCACAACAGTGGTAGCCTAATAATCCAACACAGTAGTACCAGAGGATTCATAATAGTTGCAAAATGCCACAAAAGAATCTAGAGCATTTTCTCAGAGACCATTTAAGGATTAAGTAAGTCTGGAAGGAATGAGTTGTTCGTGCTTTCATGAAGTAGACAAATCAGTAGTTCAGATGGAAGCCAGGGGTTTGTTCAACCATGTTTGGGGTCAGGTGAGAAACACGCCTGGACCTAGAATTTTCTTGCTTTTAAAGTAGGCACAGATGGCTTACCAGAGGTAGAACAAAGCGGGCATGCAAGATCGTACGTGTTGATATGGATTTAGTTCAGCTCCTTGAACTACCGGATTGTCAATACGTTGCAGAGAATGCCAACAGCATTTCAACGTTGGCTGTAAGGCATGCCTCTGCTAAGTTGTCCAAAGGAGTTGAATCAGGTGCAACTGGACTTGGTATATATCCGTGAAGACGTTTCTCCTCTCATCCAAGAGGCTTCCTCAGTTCGTGCCTTTCTGACTAGACCAAGCTAGTCTGACTGGACTTGATTCAACTCCTTTGGATAACCATGACCTGGATGAATGAGAACATTCACAGACCCTCTGCTAAATTGGGTTTAACACGCTAATATAAGGTAGGACCAATCCTCACATGTGGCTTTTTTCCCCCTTATTCAGACTAGCGGAGCCCGTTGTTCATATCTATTCTGACAGAGTGACAGTAACGGATCCTTTGTCAGTATGAAGCTCTATAGCCTCAGCATTCTAAACAAAGGAGCGACCAGAGCCAACCTTCTTAAAGCAGCCTACGATCTCAGTTCGTTCAGCTTCTTTCAGCGCTCAAGGTGGGTGTGGCAGAATACAACCAGTAACTCGTCATCAGATAGGAAAAATACCTGTTCTGTTTAGTTGTTTCACCAGTATATATGCTGAATTTGTAAATATTTATGTTGATGGTATTTCAATTTGAAGCAGTTTATACTAGAAAGTACAAGATGTGCCATTGTAGTATTCTCCTGATTTTATTTGCTTTGCAGGGATCCATGCAACATATTACTAGTCAAGTGACATACTATGTAACCACTTGATCCTAAGTATCAGTGTGTTTCAGTACTAACTCAAACATCTTATGTTTGGTTTCTGTAGTGTTCAGGAGTTCATGACCTTCACAAGTGCCTTGATTGTCGAGCGAACATCACATGGAACCCGTGCCTCTGTCAAAGAACAAGGTTAAGATAAACCCTTAGCTATCCGGTTTAAAACATTTTGAAACCTTCATTAATTTCACAACATACTTAATTGTTAGACAATGCACTTATACTTTAGAGTTATACATAATTGATTCATCTCAAATGTTCATCTGTCTGGCAGCCAAATAAATGTTAGCGACTTTGCTTTGACCAAACATTATTTTCCTTCTCCTCAGAGTATCTGTGTCACGTGTATGTGAGAAATGACAACCTGAGTGCTGTGGTGATAGCAGATAACGAATACCCGCAGAGAGTCTGTTTCACCTTGCTGGACAAGGTGGGTAAAAACCACAAATTCTAAGACTCAGGTTTTCTTTGCCCTGATGTATTATTCTCTTATGCAACTTTTCAATATTGATGGTTCTGTGCTTTTGCAGGTTTTAGAGGAATTCTCCAGACAAGTGGATAGTATAGACTGGCCTTCTGGTAACCCTGACACCATCACCTACAAAGCACTGGATATTCACCTTGCTAAATACCAGGTACACCTGTTGGCCGATTAGAAAAGTGGAACAATCTAATGGAAAACACCAATATTTTGTCAGTAAGCAGTCTGATCAGGCTCTATGGTGACCCTAGAGGAGTGCTTCCTGTTTTGTCTATATTCTCCCAGGATTGATGCCAGTGAGCAATGGCCACTTAATACGTGCTAAAATATTGGCATATTTACAATAAGTAGCAATGTGCTGGTGAGTGAAATTCATATCAGCGCTTTTTATTGCACAACCTTCGGTTGATCAAAGAGCTTGGGTGCCAACACGTCAGTGTTTTTTGCTTTGTAACTGTGTTAATTTACTTAAACTATTCAAACAAATCACACTGATGTTATCAAATGGGCCCTCTCAGCAACAGAATGTTTTCTGACTTACCCTTAAACATATGGACATGCTGATACCTCTAAATGAAAACCATGGTGTCTTGATATTGTTCACTCGCGCTAGTAAATGTAAGTATCTCGAGTTTCATTTGGATTTAGTAATTGTTACGAATTACTTATTGTTTCCTTTAAGTCACAGAAATGTTCTATAAACTATGGGCCTGAAATTTAACCCTCTAAATGTTATGCTGGATTTTTTATGCTTCACCTTTTGGACTTTTCACGTGCCATCAGTGGCGTAATTAAGGTTTTCCAAAATGAAGCCGTTGTGTTCAAGTCTTTGTGCCAGAACTCTGGTACCACTGTGAGAGTTGTCTGGTTTGCAAGACTAATTGAGACCCCCATTTATTTATCACTTGTTAATTAGCTTGGATTGTTTTAAATGTTCATCCCTAGTTGGCATACTTGTTTCCTGTTTTCTTTTAAAGATGAAGCGTGTCGTAACAGTTTGCATTAAGGAATGTGACGCCTGAAAGCTTCTGTTTCTTTCCAGAACCCCAGGGAAGCAGATGCTATGACTAAAGTACAGGCTGAGCTGGATGAGACAAAAATAATTTTGGTGAGACTTTAGATAAAAATTCCCAACATCTGCATATACTGCGCATAAAAAGGCAACTGTCTTCTACAAATAAATAAATGGCCTGTTTTGTCCCAACAGCACAACACTATGGAAAGTCTGCTTGAGAGGGGAGAGAAACTGGATGATCTGGTGGCAAAGTCAGAGCACCTTGGAACCCAGTCTAAAGCCTTCTATAAGACTGTAAGTACTGAAACCTTTGCTCATAAACCATGGAGCTCTTTGACGCTGTGGACATACACCAGTCATTGTTAAGGGGCCTGATTGTGTGCATTTAATCCCACAGGCACGGAAACAGAACTCGTGCTGTGAAATCATGTGATGTCACTGCCTAGTCCTCTCAGGACACGCCTCTCTGCCTTTCTGCTTTTCCTACAACTCCCATCATGCACCAGCCGCCAGCTCTCAGCACACAGGACAGGAGGAGTGCTGTCCAACCCAGAAAAGGGCGCCAGGACAAAGGAAGGAGGGACAGATGGTTGTGGGCCGGTTGGGATCTACAGTAAAATCCTGGGCTTTTGACTGATGGGGGCTGAAGGACTGATGGGTTTGGTCAGGGAAAATATAATATTTTAAACTATGAAAGGGTGAACATCTTTGCGGTGTTTCAGTGCCAGCTGAAAGACATAATATGATCTCGTGAATTGGTGGTGTGTTGTTGAAATGTCTTCAAAACATTTTCTGTTTCCAGATGAGTCCTCAGTTAAGTTTGATCTCAGCTCCATAGAAATTTTGAAAGAGAATTATCCAATTTTTTTTTATGTGCTTTTGCGTCAAGTCAACCCAGACAATCTGCCGTTCTTGTCTTTTGAACTAATATGCCGCTGCTGAGGTTGATTCCTTCCAGACAAGACCTCCGCAGCTTCTCCTGTAGGCATGATTTATTAAGCCACTTGGTGGCGCTGTTCATCCACTCTTGCATCGGGGACGCGCGGTTGCCTTTTCAACTTGCCCCGGTTTTGGAGGTCATGCTGGGAACAGTACCGAGAGCTTGGCCAGCCAGCCAGCCAGCCAGCCAATGTGACTGGGCCTGTGGTAACAAAACAGCATTTGATTCTACAGCCACTTAAAGGAATATCTTTGCATTTTTAAGACTGGGTTAAGTTAAATAACTGTCTTGCTTTACTTTCCGATACTGTTGAGTGAACACATAAACACATTCCCATGTTGAATGATTGTGTTGTTGACTGTTGTTGTGACGGTGGCTGGTGAGGTTTGACAGCATTGGTTTCATTTGCCCGTAATTAAAATGGGCTGAACCTTAGGGTGCAAGAGAGGTAAAGCATTGCTAAAGTTTGTAATTCCTCGTTGTGCTGAATATGATGTAGTCGAATGGAAGGGCAGGTGTAATGCCCTTTTCTGTTGTTTTGGGGAGGGGGGGGGGTTTATACAGTGGCTCCGGTGTTAATGTTATACTGGTTGTTGGATTTCCTTAACCGTAATGGTACATTAGATGTCCCATATCAGATCTCTGATATTGGGGTCAATTATCAGATACATTTGACTGTATTCATTTTAATTTAAAAGGCAGATCTGGACAAGCACTCCTGTGTTGGCCGTCACCGCAGGTCAGCATTTATCTCTTTGGGTATTTGTGCGAGATGAGTCTCCTGTGGTCTGTGTGTAATGGAGGTGTGCCGAGTGACAAGACATCAGGTGGCTGGTTAATGTGTGAGTCACTCCATCGTTTTCACACACATCCATCTGAAGAACTCGGTTTGCTGTGTGGATGTGAGTGGATTATCATGCCTTCATGTTGACGCTGTTCCCTGTCAAGCTTGCAGTCAACAATCATTGACCAATCTTAAGATGTGAAGATGCCTTCGGTCCTGTATTTTAGATGTCTTTCTGCTTCATCTCTGCTCTAACTGCTTCACACGTGTCGACCGCGTTGATGTTTGTGGGACTGGTTTTTTGTGTGTGTGGACAGTTGTGGACTGCATCCACACCTATCGCTTTTACAGTAACACTAAACTTCTGTTCAATAGCAAAGCAGCCTGTCAATGTCCCCTCTATTAAACAACATTTCCTATGAAGGACAGGAAATCGATGACCCTTGTACTTGCTAATGATCAGCTTTCGTATGTGAAGCTCGTCTACGGGTGAGTTTAAACAGTTTGTCTAAAGCTAAACATTTTTTTCTAGTTTTTAAATGTGCTGAATTGTAACACCTGTTGAGTATACAGAAGTTCTGCCGTAAGCTGAAGTGTTGCTGTCCGGTGTGTTAACATTAGACAGGTTGTATTCCAATTTGTTGTCCAAATAATTGTGTGCAAATCTTAAACAAACACTTGCGGTTATGAACAGCACTTTTCCGTTTGTATGAACATTTGTTATGGAGCTTTCTGTCGCCTGAACACTTTACTGTTTACAGAATATGTAATCTTGCCTAAATAAACATGAAAATGGTGGCCGGTGTGCTAACAGGGTCGTTCGTTTCACCCGTTCAAGTTAAATGTATTCTTTGTGTTGAAATGAGCTTGTGTTGCAGTCGCATGAGACCAGGGACGACATCAGACATGTGGAGCGTAGGAAACATCTGACCTGTTTGATGGCTGCATCTTGAGGAACGCTGATCCGAGTATAGCTGCTGATGACGTCACCACGGTTCTGTCGGGTCCTTGTTCCTGCTCAACTGAAGTCTGGTAGACGTCTCCAAATCTAGATATTGCGTCCAGTTGCATACCCACTACACAGCTAAATATATTATATCCCTTGGTGGCGGTTAATTATATTTCACCCAACCCTGTTTTGATGGATCTGGCTTATCACTGATAGACAAAAGATGAAAAATATGGTTTTGCAAAAGGAATCTAGTTTCAAACTGCCATCGACAAATACACTGCTCAAAAAAATAAAGGGAACACAAGCAATGCAATGTAGCTCCAAGTCAATCACACTTTTGAGATATCAACCTGTCCAGTTAGGAAGCAACACTGATTTGTGAATCAATTTCACCTGTTGGTAAATTGTCTAATTTCCACCAGGTGGAAGTTAGACAATTTGCAAGACAACCCCTATAGAAGGAATGGATTTGCAGGTGGTGGCCACAGACCATTTGCCTGTCCTCATCTTTTCTGGCCGATTTTTGGTTAGTTTTTCATTTTGCTAGTGCCCTCACCACTAGAGGTGGCATCTGCAACCTACAGAAGTTGCTCAGGTAGTGCAGCTCATCCAGGATGGCACATCAATGTGTGCTGTGGCAAGAAGATTTGATGTGTCTCCCAGCACAGTGTCCAGAGCATGGAGGAGGTACCAGGAGACAGGCCAGTACACCAGGAGACGTGGAGGGGGCCGCAGGAGGACGACAACCCCGCAGCAGGACCGCTATCTGGTCCTTTGTGCAAGGAGGAACAGGAGGAGCACTGCCGGAGCCCTACAAAACGACCTTCAACAGGCCACTAATGTGCAGGTTTCTGCTCAAACAGTGAGAAACAGAATGCATGAGGATGGTATGAGGGCCCGACGTCCACAATTGGGGCCTGTGCTCTCAGCCCAACACCGTGCAGCCCGATTGACCTTTGCCAGAGAACATCTTGGTTGGCAGATTGGCCATTGGCGCCCTGTGCTCTTCACAGATGAGAGCAGGTTCACACTGAACACATGTGACAGACGTGAGAGAGTCTGGAGACGCTGTGGAGAACGTTCTGCTGCCTGCAACATCCTCCAGCATGACCGGTTTGGCGGTGGGTCAGTGATGGTCTGGGGAGGCATATCCTTGGAGGGCCGCACAGACCTCTACGTGCTAGCCAGAGGTACCATGACTGCCATTAGGTACCGGGATGAGATCCTCAGACCCATTGTCAGACCATATGCCGGTGCAGTGGGCCCTGGGTTCCTGCTCATGCATGACAATGCTCGTCCTCATGTGGCCAGAGTGTGTCAGCAGTTCCTGTATGTCGAGGGCATTGATGCTATGGACCGGCCTGCACGTTCCCCAGACCTGAATCCAATCGAGCACCTCTGGGACATCATGTCTCGTACCATCCGCCAACGCGATGTCGCACCACAGACTGTCCAGGAGTTGACCGATGCCCTGATCCAGGTCTGGGAGGAGATCCCTCAGGAGACCATCCGTCGTCTCATCAGGAGCATGCCCAGACGTTGTAGGGAGTGCATACAGGCAGGTGGAGGCCACACACACTACTGAGCCTCATTTTGAATCGTCTTGAAGAATTTCCACAGACGTTGGATCAGCCTATGTTCTCATTTTCCACTTTGATTTTGAGTATGATTCTGAATCCAGACCTTAATGGGCTAATGATTTTGATTTCCATTGATCATTCTTAGGTTATTTTGCTCTAAACACATTCCTCTGTGTAATAAATAAAGATTTTCAGCTGAAATATTTCATTCATCGAGGTCTATATTGTGTTTTTAGGTGTTCCCTTTATTTTTTTGAGCAGTGTACATCCATCCATCCATCCATCCATTATCCGATTCACTTATCCTGCTTTCAGGGTCATGGGGAAGCTGGAGCCTATCCCAGCAGTCACTGGGTGGCAGGCGGGGAGACACCCTGGACAAGCCGCCAGACCATCACAGGGCTAAATAGTGTACACTCTTCCAAGCCGTCCCGGTCTCTGCTCCACCCCCTCTGCTGATCCGGGGAGGGCTGCAGACTACCACATGCCTCCTCCCATATACGTGGAGTCGCCAGCCGCTTCTTTTCACCGGACAGTGAGGAGTTTCACCAGGGGGATGTAGCACGTGGGAGGATCATGCCATTCCCCCACACTACCCAGAGGCCAGTCGGTGGATCTTTAGGAGAGAAGCATCTACCAGTACATCATAATATTGAGTGAATGTGGACACACAAATAATCACACCGTGAGATGTGTGAGACTTTAACCTACCGCTCATTCGTACGACTTTTAATAACGGCTGCAGTTGCTGACGGTTGTCTGTTAGAGTCCGACTTGAATCTGAATACCTTCATCTTCTGGCTTTCTCTGGGCTCCTCTCTGAAACCCAGGGGTCTTGGTTTTATGCTGCTTACTCTGGACATCCCACCTGCTGCATGACTGTTCAGTCTTGACAATAAACTGTGACTTTTTTCTTTTTACATCAGTGCCATGTGTAAGCACATCAGAGCAGACATTAAAGGGACATTCCGGGTGGGGTTTTACAACGTGGGTCTTATCTGTGTAGTTTTTGCCATTGAGCATATTGGTTATGATATAATTTTACTGACCAGCTTGATTTTGGACAGGGGGCCGCCGCTGGACTCAGCTTCACAACGGCTTCTGATGGGACAACACAACACGAGAGTCAGACATGGTTCAGCAAGTCCACCATGGAAACCCCCCCCCCCAAGAAAACAAGAGCCAGATTGTAACAGAACAAAATCAAAAAGTTATCCTGTAAGGTTTTGAATAACAGCTCAGCATCAAACTTAACACGGCACTAAACACGAGACCTCTTTAGTGAGTTCTCTGACATCCACAGGTTCAAGACACTACGCCACCAAAAAAACGACCCCGTAGGTCGTTTGTACAAGCAGCTTATTACGACCTACTATAGTGACGTTTTACAGCTATGCGACCTCTAGCGGCCGTGCTGCCAATAGCAACCTCAGTTACTATGCTAGACGGCGAAACAGCACAAAAACGCTCCGTCTACATATTCTGCTGTTCCCAAACGGTTTTCATCACTACCTACTGCCCACTCCCCTTCACCAGCCTGTCTGTGGGACGCTGCAGACAGGAGGTCAACTAGTCGATACAAACCCACAATGCACAGAGGAGAAAAGTATCTGTGGCATACCTCCTGCCGCCGCTAGGGGCGCTGCTTTAGGAACCGCTCCTGTGGGGCGCATGGGTCGGTTGGAGGACTTGTGGTTGAGACGTTTCAGAACACAGCAGGCGGGTCTCGGTACTGTGACGTCAGCGTAGCAGGATAAACGCAGCTGCAGCTGATAACACTCATAATGGACCGGTTGGATGCACCGGAGAGTTCAAATAAAAGCTGTCAGTTATTTTTTGTTGAACGTTTTGGACTCGGAGTTAAAAGATAGAGGCTAAAGTTATCCGCTAAGCTAAAGCTCCGACTGTTGGGTTCGCTGCCCAGACCCGCCCTAACCGGTCCCGGCCAGAGCGTCCACGGGGTCAGGCCACCCTTACCCGAGGGATAGCGGGTGTAGATCGGTGTAGTGTTCGGGGACTCGTCGTTCTCCAGCGACCCCTCTGGCCCACCCGGGCAACTGCAGCCAAGCAACCGAAAGCGTTCGGGTGGGATAAGGGGGGGGGTCGACTGTTCACTGGTCTTGCTACTGGTTCCGCGTGTTGCTATGGTTACAGCGTATGATTTTAGAACAGCGATTAAACCTGAGCGGAACTACGTGTGCATTGTATTGTAGCGAATTCGGGGGGACAACGCAACCACAGGAAGTGCCGCGGCCGGGAAGCGAACCCGCTCGACTAAAGGGTCAGACCCGCCGGCCAGCCAGCGGCGAGCGGGTCTACTTATCCATGCACGTTACAATATGGTTTTAATGACCCCCCCCCAGCTAATAAGAGACCAGTGCTCTCTGTATCAACGAATTTCCTGGTGAGGGGGGTCACCGGGGAAACGATTATGGGTAATACTTCCGGTGTTCGGCGGAAGCAGTATCGCAGACCGGCGGCAGATTTGGCTGAAGAGGCGTTAGTTGTTGCTGTTCGTGTTTAAGAAAAAAAAGACGATAAAAGTTGCTAAGCTACCTATAAGATGTCGTCACGGAGCTCGAGGACAACACGCGCTGTTCGTGGTTGTAGGTAACCAGACGAAACTTGACGGGCGGCTTAAACGGGAGCGCTTCGATTATAAGCCTGAAACTAAACCCGACTTCCTGTCAGCGATGGCACACTTTCCATCGCCTCCCACAAGACGACGAGGCAAAAAGAACTTGGCCACCCGAGAAGAAGAGACGGGCCACCAGAGGCCACCCGAGAAGAAGAGACGGGCCACCAGAGGCCACCCGAGAAGAAGAGACGGGCCTCCAGAGGCCACCCGAGAAGAAGAGACGCGACTCGTCACGTCCCAACAACAGGTAGGTTCATGTGATGTCCACTAGTTGGCCAGCTGTGTTTACACCAGGGTTTTTTAAAAACTATTATTAGTGTAAGAAAACCCCGTGTGCCACGGTGACGGGCAGGTGACCTGAAGTTTCTACCTGCCACGGGCATTTAAAGTTACCCTTTATTGGCAGGGGCTAATTTCCTCCCCAGTTTTAACCAACAGATACAGAATATTTATTTTGAAAATATGAAACCCAGGCTGTGTATCCTGATGTCCAGTGGTGCCCCCAGAAATGTTTCATAGGGGGGGGGGGCAAATGGGGCCACTGAAAATCTTGGGGTGGCACACCAAAACCAAAAGCCATGGCTGAATTTCGGGAATTCTATGCTGCTGTTGTAGTGTACTGTATAGGCTAGTGGAAAACTGTCAATATGAGAGTTAAGAAAAATATACATTATTGATTTAAATGAACAGCCCCTAATGTAAGATATCAGATAGAAGCATATTATGTATAATCAGAAGCATATTCTGCATATGCGACTCGTGGCTGGGGGGGGCCAGCGGGGGGGCCTGGGATAGTATCAAGGTGGCCGTGGCCAACCCTGGCCACCCCTTGGGGGCGCCACTGCTGATGTCTGTGTGCAAGTTAGAGTCTGATTAGCAACCCTAGTCCCCTATACATACACACCACTTGGTTCAGAGGGCTTATCTGCAGCAGAGAACAGTCTGACAACAGCTACAAGTAAGGCACCGTGTTTAAAGTTGTTTATCTAAAGTAGCCCCGATTTGTTATTAGTATTTGCCTTTCCAGACCCTTCACAAGTAATATCATAAACTAATAATGAATTCTCAACACTGTACTTTAAATTTGTGCACATGTAATTTCTGTCAATCTTTGTGTACTTTTCCATCTGCTTGAACTACTGAAGCGATACTAATGTGTTGTGTCTTGTGCTGATCAGCCTGTCTGTCTGTAACGCAGTGTTGTGTTGTTGGTTTGTTCCAGGACGGCTCTCTGGAAGATGAGACACGTGTAGATGCTGGTTCGCCTCCGAGCTTTTTAGATTGCCCATCGCCTCACCATCACCTCACCATCGCCTCACCATCGCTTCACCATCACCTCACCATCACCTCACCATCGCCTCACCATCGCCTCACCATCACAGGCAACGGACGGACTCAACAAAATAGCTCCAAATGCTACCGCCGCACGTGATACGAGGCCACCTCTTCACGTCATCTTCCCAACCACCTGTTACGGACGCAAAGGTATTCTCATTTCACCCTTCTTGAGCTTGTGAGGTGGTGTTCCCACATCAGTAGCTAATGTGGCTGGCGAGACCTTCATAAATGAACGAGACGGCGCACAAATCGCTCTAAGAAAGACGGTTAGCGTACCGTTACCACGGAAACGCCGGTTCCGGCTCAGTGACGGGACGCGCCGGAAGTCGCGCCCATAATTCACGCAAGGTATCGTGGGGGCTAGGAATAAGGTGGATAAGTTGTAATAGTCAGCGTAGCTTAAGAGAATGGTGGATAGTGTCTGTCAGGTCTGTCAGTAATAATGCAGCGACCCGACTGTCAAATCACACCGTTTTAATGGAAGCTGTTGCCGCTGCACAGGAATGAGTATCAGCATTTGATTGTTTGGTCTAGCTGAGATTTCCCCCCATACAAGACTGTATAAGTCTGAGATTTGAATTCGTTCTGTATTTTAGTATAGCCCTTATAGTATAGCCCTAAACTGATAGTCCACGAAAATCAAGGTCTGGGTCAGCAGAACATCTTACGTTAATACAAGTTAATACAAGTTAAAACAACTGAAAAAAGATCAACCTGAAGAAAGAAACCCAAACACGTCGTGCTGAACTCATTCTCAGTCTCAAAACTGTCCCAACACAGCAGAACTGAAGCCGTGAATAGATGTGAATGTACTTATGTACAAATTACACGTCCCCATACCTGCGCACAAAGAGCTGTGGTACAGCTACAGAACCTTCACCTCATTTACATCAGAAAACATCTTTGAGAAGTAAGTGACCGCAAGAGCAAAATGACAAACATGTCACAAGTCGAACTGGACTACACGTTTTCCTTTGTTAATTACATCGCGTCTGTTTCTGTAGTCTGGAATTCTGTTCTCGTTGCAAAATAGTGACAAACGTAAACGGAGTTATATAAAAAGACCCAATGTGATTCCAGCTGCATCACAAAGAACCCACAATCTGCCACAAAACTACCTGAGTGTGCACTGCCAAGGGACAAAGTAAACCACAAAGAACCAAACGTCTCGTCCGCTGACGTGTTCTGACTCGGTGGGGGGGGGGGGTATCTGAAGGCCTCGCGTGTCTTGTGATATGATTTGAAACATCGTGATGCCCTTGCCCTCGCTCTGTTGGTATTTTTTGGGCCTGGGTGGAACTGTTGTGTGGCAGTTACATCTGGCATGTGTAGCATGTGCAGTTCACTTTCAGTGGGTCCAGTGACATTTCCAGATGTTAAATGAGATTTCTGAGATACTTTATTGATCCCCGTAGGGAACCTGTGCTCTGCATTTAACCCATCCTGGCTGCGTATGTATGGAGATGTGTACGTAAATGAGAATGTGTGTGTGTGTGGGGGGGGGGGCACAGCAGATGGCCATTCACATTGAGAGACCCACACTCCAAATGAGACCACATATTTAAACCACCAGCATTAACTAGTCAAATTCAATACAGATTTATAGATGGCAGCTCAGTTAAGTGATCAAAAAAGTTTGCATTGTATTTAGCTGGCCTGTAGATATTTAGAAGAGGACTTCAACCGACGAGCCGCATTTTCAAAAGAAGCACATTTACATAAGATCTCTCGCGCGCTGGAGTGAATCATTAACCAGAATGGCAACGCCGCCGCCTCCTTTCTTGTGCTTTCTGGTTTTGCTAACAAAACCCACGTTGGCGGGGGTTGGCTCAGTAAGGACAGTTGCACTTTTGTCTTGGTCGAGCCAAGTTTCAGTTAAAAGCAAGAAATGGAGATTGTGCTTGATGATAAAATCATTGATTACAAAATGTTTTTCCTGCCACCGACCTGATGTTCAGTAACGCTGAATTTAACGTGTTAAGAGGATCTCTGCCCGATATTGTTTTTGCAACAGGCTGCTGGCACACAACTGGAGACACACTAGACAAAGTAGCTGTTGGGGTCATTGTCGGTGGTCACATCAGAGAGAAAACAGCCGACCGCGGTGGTCCGGGTGTACACTTCCTCTGATGACAGACACAAGTTAAGGAACAAGCAAAACGACAAACTACACTATTCAACCGTCGATGACCGAAATCAAAACTGACTTGGTGTTTGGCTTTGCTAGGGTTGTAGTACTCAGGAATCAGGAACACTTCCCAGATCGCAAAATTGCTGTGGCCCGGACCCGTCCCACACCCACACTTTCATCCGGCCCACATACTGCGTGGAACGATGCCACTTGGGCGGTCCACTCCTGTTTGCCAGATCTGGGCCAGAACCAAGCCATAGCAATGCCACATATTTGCCAAAGGTGGCCCATATTTGTTTTGTGATATTTGGACCGTATTCACCATTTACCACACGGGCCTCTTCAGGGCCACATCCAGATTACATGTTGCCGAGGGCACTGTGTCTTTGCCAAAAAAGGCCCACATTTGATAAACCACACTTAATGCTTCTCTGTTTTATTTATAGCACTTTGAATTGCTGATATGTGTTATACAAATATCGGGAGTGGCAGAGAAGTATGTAGGAGTGGTGCAGGATATGTATGAGGGAAGTGTGACAGTGGTGAGGTGTGCAGAAGGAGTGACGGATGGGTTCAAGGTGGAGGTGGGATTACATCAAGGATCGGCTCTGAGCCCTTTCTTGTTTGCAATGGTGATGGACAGGTTGACGGACGAGATCAGGCAGGAGTCTCCATGGACGATGATGTTTGCGGATGACATTGTGATCTGTAGTGAGAGTAGGGTGCAGGTGGAGGAGAGCCTGGAGAGGTGGAGGTATGCACTGGAGAGACGAGGAATGAAAGTCAGTAGGAGCAAGACAGAATACATATGTGTGAATGAGAGGGAGGACAGTGGAATGGTGAGGATGCAAGGAGTAGAGGTGATGAAGGCATATGAGTTTAAATACTTGGGGTCAACTGTCCAAAGTAACGGGGAGTGCAGAAGAGAGGTGAAGAAGAGGGTGCAGGCAGGGTGGAGAAGAGTGTCAGGAGTGATTTATGACAGAAGGGTACCAGCAAGAGTTAAACGGAAGGTTTACAAGATGGTGGTGAGACCAGCTATGTTATATGGTTTGGAGACAGTGGCACTGATGAAAAGACAGGAGGTGGAGCTGGAGGTGGCAGAGATGAAGATGATAAGATTTTCATTGGGAGTGATGAAGAAGGACAGGATTAGGAAGGAGTATATTAGAGGGACAGCTCAGGTTGGACGGTTTGGAGACAAAGCAAGAGAGACAAGATGGAGATGGTTTGGACATGTGTGGAGGAGAGATGCTGGGTATGTTGGGAGAAGGATGCTGAATATGGAGCTGCCAGGGAAGAGGAGAAGAGGAAGGCCAAAGAGGAGGTTTATGGATGTGGTGAGGGAGGACATGCAGGTGGCTGGTGTGACAGAGGAAGATGCAGAGGACAGGAAGAGATGGAAATGGATGATCCGCTGTGGCGCCCCCTAACGGGAGCAGCCAGAAGTAGTAGTAGCAGAAGTAGATATGCTATACAAATAAATTAGCTTTGCCTAGTTTATGGTGTTGTGGTTTGTAATATTTCATTTTGGAATTCAGGAAACACTGACGATATAAATCCTGAGCAAACCCGGTACCTCATGAATGTGAATTTTATGTAAACAAATAAAAAAAAGTAGTTTAATACAAGTTGGTCTGTTGTGTTCGTGTGAGGTGAACATACAAGTTGGTCTGTTGTGTTGGTGTGAGGTGAACATACAAGTTGGTCTGTTGTGTTCGTGTGAGGTGAATACAAGTTGGTCTGTTGTGTTGGTGTGAGGTGAATACAAGTTGGTCTGTTGTGTTGGTGTGAGGTGAACATACAAGTTGGTCAGTTGTGTTGGTGTGAGGTGAACATACAAGTTGGTCAGTTGTGTTGGTGTGAGGTGAACATACAAGTTGGTCTGTTGTGTTGGTGTGAGGTGAACATACAAGTTGGTCTGTTGTGTTAGTGTGAGGTGAACATACAAGTTGGTCAGTTGTGTTGGTGTGAGGTGAACATACAAGTTGGACTGTTGTGTTGGTGTGAGGTGAACATACAAGTTGGTCTGTTGTGTTGGTGTGAGGTGAACATACAAGTTGGACTGTTGTGTTAGTGTGAGGTGAACATACAAGTTGGTCAGTTGTGTTGGTGTGAGGTGAATACAAGTTGGACTGTTGTGTTGGTGTGAGGTGAATACAAGTTGGTCAGTTGTGTTGGTGTGAGGTGAATACAAGGTGGTCAGTTGTGTTGGTGTGAGGTGAACATACAAGTTGGTCAGTTGTGTTGGTGTGAGGTGAATACAAGTTGGTCAGTTGTGTTGGTGTGAGGTGAATACAAGTTGGTCAGTTGTGTTGGTGTGAGGTGAATACAAGTTGGACTATTGTGTTGGTGTGAGGTGAATACAAGGTGGTCAGTTGTGTTGGTGTGAGGTGAACATACAAGTTGGTCAGTTGTGTTGGTGTGAGGTGAATACAAGTTGGTCAGTTGTGTTGGTGCGAGGTGAACATGCTCCTTTATGGGCTCCTGTGCTTTGACAGATCCAAGAGTCACTGACAACAAACTTTTTCAGTTGGCAAGAGAAGAACAACTCTAGAATTATACTTTTGTAACTGTCAAAATTGCAGTCAGACCAGATCAGATTCACCACGGCAGTTTTCTCCAGGCTTGTGACCCGGCAGAGCAGGTCTTAACCAAACAGGTTCTCCCTGAATAATCCAGGTCCCCCTGGCATCCATCCATCACCATACCAAGCATCTTAGTTTACCAAATCACTGCACCGCGTACTGAGGATGGAAAGCGTGGGGGTGAGTGGGAAGACAGTGTTTTCCTTAAACTCGTCCCCCTGAACCTTTCCATAGAGGAGAAATCAACATTAAAATCAGCTGAACTAGGGGCGCCCGGGTGGCGTAGCGGTCTGTTCCGTCGCCTACCAACACGGGGATCAGCGGTTCCAATCCCCGTGTTACCTTCGGCTTGGTCGGGCGTCCCTATGGACACAATTGGCCACGTCTGCAGGTGGGAAGCCGGATGTGGGTGTGTGTTCTGGTCGCTGCACTAGCGCCTCCTCTGGTCGGTCGGGGCACCTGTTCAGGGGGGAGGGGGAACTGGGGGGAATAGCGTGTTCCTCCCACGCGCTACGTCCCCCTGGTGAAACTCCTCACTGTCAGGTGAAAAGAAGCGGCTGGTGACCCCACATGTATGGGAGGAGGCATGTGGTAGTCTGCAGCCCTCCCCAGATCAGCAGAGGGGGTGGAGCAGAGACCAGGGCAGCATGGAAGAGTGGGGTAACTGGCCAAGTACAATTGGGGGGGGAAAGCCAAAAAAAACAAACCCCAAAAACGGCTGAAGTGAAGGAGATCCAATTTAAAACTCTAACAGTGAGTTGGTAGTCATACAATTGTTGGTTTGTTGCCAGCCCATATTAGCATTGTGTAAAGGTTTGCTGATGATCCTGTCCTCCTCCTCCTCCTCCTCCTCCTCCTCCTCCTCCTCCTCACCACCTTACTGACATTGCTCTGACAGGGAAGCATTTAACTTTTCTCTCCTGTACAAGTCGGAATTCGGCCCCTTAAAATCAAACACAAAAGAAAAAGCCCGCAGACGAAACCTTTCGTAGGTAGATGTTTTATAGGTAGTGTAGTGCAGTACTGTTAATTTGGCACGTGACAGTTTTGATTAGAGGTTACACGGCAGAAACACACAAACCAAACCACACATTAATGTCGACAGTGCACGGAGCAGTTTACACACAATAAATAACCGGCTGGACACGGAAGGAGACGACGGCGTTTTCTTTACATGAACCGACTTACCGGCTGGCACTCTGGATATTTGGCACTTAGTGAGGAGAAAACGGCGCCCCCTATACACACGAGTCCCTCTACAAAACAGTGTGCATAGGTAGCATCTTAATAAACTATACAAAAACCCCAAGTATTAATACAACATCCGTCCTTCATGACGTCCACATGCTCCTGGTCCTCGTAGTTGTCCCTTGACGTCCACATGCTCCTGGTCCTCGTCATTGTCCCTTGACATCCACATGCTCCTGGTTCTCATCATTGTCCCCCGACGTCCACATGCTCCTGGTCCTCGTAGTTGTCCCGACGTCCACATACTCCTGGTTCTCATCATTGTCCCCCGACGTCCACATGCTCCTGGTCCTCGTAGTTGTCCGCTGACGTCCACATGCTCCTAGTCCTCATCATTGTCCCTTGACGTCCACATGCTCCTGGTCCTCGTCTCTGTCCCCTGATGTCCACATGCTCCTGGTCCTCATAGTTGTCCCCTGACGTCCACATGCTCCTGGTCCTCGTAGTTGTCCCCTGACTTCCACATGCTCCTGGTCCTCGTCTCTGTCCCCTGATGTCCACATGCTCCTGGTCCTCATAGTTGTCCCCTGATGTCCACATGCTCCTGGTCCTCATAGTTGTCCCCTGACGTCCACATGCTCCTGGTCCTCGTAGTTGTCCCCTGTACCACTGAGGAGTAACGTGGCAACCTCTGCTGTACATATAGTCAGTTTGTTGCAGTGCTTAAAATGTCAAAATCAATATTTCTGGGGCGTCCGGGTGGCGTGGCGGTCTATTCCGTTGCCTACCAACATAGGGATCGCCAGTTCGATCCCAGTGTTACCTCCGGCTTGGTCGGGCGTCCCTACAGACACAATTGGCCGTGTCTGCGGGTGGGAAGCCGGATGTGGGTATGTGTCCTGGTCGCTGCACTAGCGCCTCTTCTGGCTGGTCGGGGCGCCTGTTCAGGGGGGGAGGGGGAACTGGAGGGAACAGCGTGATCCTCCCACGCGCTACGTCCCCCTGGTGAAACTCCTCACTGTCAGGTGAAAAGAACCAGCTGGTGCCTCCACATGTATGGGAGGAGGCATGTGGTAGTCTGCAGCCCTCCCCGGATCAGCAGAGGGGGTGGAGCAGAGACCGGGACGGCTGGGGAGAGTGGGGTAGAAATCCAAAAGAAAAAGAAGAAACTCAGTATTTGTGCCGTGGGGTTTTAGGTGTCTCGGCTGCAGGGAAGTGTAACGACAGACAACAGATATGAAGATGGCAGCACGTGTAGAAATACTGATTTACAGCTTCTGCTGCTTCTGCCAAGGGAAAAGCTTATTCACGAGGAGCTTATTTCATATTTGCATACAAAGGCACAATGGTTTGATCCCTCGGCAAAGACGGCAATAAAGGGACACATACGCTGATAAAAGGCACAACAAGTTCTGCAGTAGACTTCTCGGGGACGCTGAGCAACGTCCTGCAGCTCTTCATTCGTCAGTCATGTCAGGTTTGACCAGGAACACGATAAACAAGGTTTCATTGGCAAAATCATTTTTCAGCACTTACATCCATTTGCCACATATAGATATGTCTGCAGATACAACCACGCACACACGCACACACACACACACACCCGCACACGCACGCTAAAGCTGGCACGATTATACTCCGAGTGAGGTCCAGCCAGCACATTGTTCTCAGTTGGGTTCTCCCTCTGGTCTCTCTCAGAGATACACAATGTTCTCCTCTCCTCCATCCTCCCCATTCTGTCCCTCCAGGAAGAGGTACGCCTCTGGAGTGAGGAGGGGGGTGAGTGAGGCCGAGGAGGGGTAGTCGTCCTCATACAGCCCCAGGCCGGTGACCCCTGCCCTCCACGAGCCCAACGGAAAGCCGTCCAACGCCGGGCTGACATCTGCTGCAGTAAAACACAGTGGAGACGGTGTTACCGGGGAAACTGGACGGAGCTGTGGCAGCAGAAGCTTAACGAAGCTCATCTAACATGAACACCATCACGGCATCGTTATGTGACAGGAAATATCATACTAAGAACATGTCAGTAGTCATCCAACTTTAAGATAAACTTCGAGCAAATAATAAAAAGTCCCTTATCCAAAATCTCCAAAATGGAGCCAGTGAGAATGATGTCATATCCTGTATACAGGATGTTAAAACTGCAAAAATGACACCCAGGTAGTAGAAAACTTGAATTATCCTCTAAGTTGTGTTTCAGTCACATGTGTTTAGGTGGATAAAACCCTGAATGTAGGCCTGTGTGTGTCCTGCGTCATATGTCCATACGTTCACATCAGTGAGACAGATGGACAAACACTGACTCACATCCAACAAGATGTATCGCTCTTTTCGGTCAGCTGGTGACCATAAATAACAGGTACCACAGTGACCTGAGTGTATGATGATGTTTTCTCTCTTTTCTGTAAATTACATCTGAAAAGTGGGGTCAAGTATTAGAATTTGAAGTGTCATTACACGTTTACGCCAGCAGAGAGCGCCAGTTATCTGTAGCGTCAAGCTGCAAAGCGGTGCATGGACTTCTCACCATGAGATGGTTAAACGGTATCAGAAATGCCATTAGGGCTCCAGTTTAAACTCTTTTTTTTTAATTTTAGTATCTAATTTATTGCTTATTTTATATGAATGACTCATTTGTTTACATTTTATTAATTCTATTTTACTTTAAAAAAATTTTTTTTATTTAAACGACAATGTGAAAGATATTTTCTGGTTTTATTCAATGTGTTTTCAGTGCACTGTTGTCAAATAGGTGGCATGGTGGCACAGTGGTTAGCCTGGTCGCCTCACAGCAAGGAGGTCCTGGGTTCGAGCCCCGGGGTAGTCCAACCTTGGGGGTCGTCCCGGGTCGTCCTCAGTGTGGAGTTTGCATGTTCTCCCCGTGTCTGTGTGGGTTTCCTCCCACAGTCCAAAGACATGTAGGTCAGGTGACTCGGCCGTACTAGATTGTCCCTAGGTGTGAATATGTGTGTGTGTGTGTTCGTGTGTGTGTGTGTGTGTGTGTGTGGGCCCTGTGTGATGGTCTGGCGGCCTGTCCAGGGTGTCTCCCCGCCTGCCACCCAATGACTGCTGTGATAGGCTCCAGCATCCCTGTGACCCTGACAGCAGGATAAGTGGTTCGGATGATGGACGGATGTTGTCAAATGGAACGATTTCCTTCCCTAAAACCAAGATCTAGTTTTCAGAAAGTCTTTCTCCAAAAATATGTGTTTGGGGAAAAAAAAACGGCGGTGGGGGTCGTCTCATAATCATCCATCCACCCATTATCCGAACCGCTTATCCTGCTTTCAGGGTCGCGGGAATGCTGGAGCCTATCCCAGCAGTCATTGTACAGCAGGCGGGGAGACACCCTGGAAAGGGCCGCCAGGCCATCACAGGGCCCACACACACACACACACACACACACACACACACACACACTCATACCTAGGGACAATTTAGTATGGCCGAGTCACCTGACCTACATGTCTTTGGACTGTGGGAGGAAACCGGAGCCCCCGGAGGAAACCCACGCAGAAACGGGGAGAACATGCAAACTCCACACAGAGGACGACCCGGGACGACCCCCTAGGTTGGACTACCCCGGGGCTCGAACCCAGAACCTTCTTGCTGTGAGGCGACCGTGGTAACCACTGTGCCACCCTAAATTCTCTTCATGTTCCATGTTTTATTTGGCAAACGCGTTTCCATCACAAGTTATTACATTACTTTTCACCTCGAGCCAGCACCAAACGTTTAATGTAACTTTGCGGGGTTTTATTTGATAGTTGCTGTTTCCTTCCAGCAGTTTGGATTTTTTCCCTCCATTTGAAGTGACTGGGATGTAAATGCAGTTAGTGTTCGACATCCATGACCATAAAAGAAAAGAAAAGCAAGAGTAGGCGAGGCTGGATTACCGACTGGGCGAAGAGGTCAACTGCCCTCGGACCCCCTGGGGCCCCACGTTCGCTATTTGTTGATTGGTTTGGGATGATTTGATTAATTGTAAATTTGTCTGGGAATATGCACCATTTAAACAACATCAACTGAAATGACGGGGACCTTCAGAGGGGCCGGTATCCACTCTGTACGTTCACCATGTACAGAGGGTGGACTGGTCGGGTTGGTGGCCCATAGCGGCCCCCTTGTGGGTTAATCCAGTCATAGTAAGGGAATCATACTCACTGCTGTTGGTCCTGCGTGGTTGTGCGCTGAGTGGGTGCACGGCAGAGCTGGTTGGCTGCGGGCCGCTGTGGCTAATGGCATTTTTTGGGTAGGTGGGGCCATCGGCGGGGGGCTGCTTGCTGTGCGCCTGGTTTAGCAGTGTGTTGAGGCTGTTATAGAGACTGGGGCTGAGGCCGCGGCCCGGGGCGAGGCCGGTGCCGTGGAGCGGGACGTCCTGGTTCTTCAGCAGCCCGGAGTGGAGACTCTGGTGTTGGTTGTTGATGTGGAGGAGGTGATGGTGGTGGGAGGGGAGGTGGGTTTGCTGTAGCGAGTGGAGCAGAGCCGCCTCGTTCTCATACACCGAACAGTCGCCGCCCAGGCTGCCTGAGCGATTGTGGCCAGACAACTGAAAGAGGAGGAAGAGTAGAAAGAAGGAGTGACAGGAGGAACACAAACATTCTGGGAGGTGGGCACCCTTAAAGGAATAGTTCGGACTCTTTGAAAACCGTTTCTGTTCTTTACTCACGGCTCATGCAGTCCAGATAGATTTTATTTTCTGTCATCCATCCTTCTCTTCATACCGGAGACAGCTCCAGCGTGTCAGCTACAGTTCAATGTAATTAATGGAGGACAAATCCACAATCCTCATTCAGTGTAAAAAAAACACTCCCAGGGTTCAGACAAAGCTAACATGATGCTAAGTTTCCGCTTGGTGTTTGCTGTGCCGTGGTGGAGCGACTCCTGCTGGTAGTCTCTTGTAGGTTGTGTGGAAGGAAGTACCACGGTAGGAAACATCTGTTAGCAATTATAAAAAATGGCCACACAGATGTGCTACAATAGACAGCAGTAGCATCACGTCAGCTTCGTCTGAACCGTGGACAGTTTTACTGCACTGAATGAGGACTGTGGACTCGTCCCCAATTAGTTGCGTTGACCTCTTGATCGCATGCCAGGGCTGCGAGTCCGGTTTTAAGAAAAGGATGCATGACTGTTAAATGAAATGTACTAAATGAGCCAAGAGTCTACAACAGTAGACTAGAAAAAGGATCACAAATCTGCACTGTCCAGGTCCGAGTCATTATGCTGAGAAGTTCGAGATGAGACACAGATCTTCAAAATGCACTCGAAACCGAGTCCACACTTGAGTACTACAACCCTGAACTATTAAGACTTTTTATTTGCTTAAGAAAATGCAAATCGCAAGGCACTGCAGCATTTCGACAAACCAGGAAGTAATTATTCACAGATCCTCCACCCGTGACATCACCGGCAGACATGATTTGCAATGGTGTTCCACAGACACACAGTTCTCAGTATATATATATAAATACATCCATCCACCCATCCATTATCCAAACTGCTCATCCTGCTCTCAGGGTCGCAGGGATGCTGCAGCCTATCCCAGCTGTCATTGGGCGGCAGGCGGGGAAACACCCTGGACAGACCACCAGGCCGTCACACAGGGCACACACACACACATTCACACCTAGGCACAAGTCAGTCTGGTGATCCACCTGACCTACATGTCTTTGGACTGTGGGAGGAAACCGGAGCCCCTGGAGGAAACCCACACAGACACGGGGAGAACATGCAAACTCCACACGGAGGACGACCCAGGACGACCCACCAAGGTTGGACTACCCCAGGGCTCGAACCCAGGACCTTCTTGCTGTGAGGCGACCGTGCTAACCACTGTGCCACCGCGCTGCTATATATATATATATTTATATATATATATATATGTATGTAGCAAGAGAGAGAGAGAGAATTTTGAAAATCTTGACTGTTTAACTTTAATCTCTTCCCTCTGCTAATCTGTCCGTCGCTTGGCGTTTCCTACCTGGTAACCATCCAGCGGGATGAGAACAGGAAGGCTGCTCTGGCGGCCGTGTCTCCAGTTCTGGAACAGCCTCTGCTGGGCTTCGACCTTCTCCTTTTCCCTCTCCACACTCCTCTGGCCCTCCCTGAGTCTGTCAAGGTTCTGCTGGTACTCCTGCCGCTGGGCCTCCAGGGCCTCCCGCTCGCAGCGCAGCCGCTCTGCCTCCAGGTGGCACCGCCGCTCACGCTCCTCCAACAGGCTCTCCTGCTCGCTCTTGGAGAAAAGACCACTGGGCATGAGGAGGAGCGCTGCTTGCCTTAGTTATTTCAATGTTACTACACCTCAGAGTTGTTATGACATGGTTTATATGCTTGAAAATATAAATGTGAAAAAAAAATACCACGGTAAGATAGTTTTTTGGGGGTGGGGATTTCCTCCCCTTTTTCCCCCCAATTGTATCCAGCCAATTACCCCACTCTTACGAGCCACCCCAGTCGCTGCTCCACCCCCTCTGCCAATCCAGGGAAGGCTGCGGACTACCACATGCCTCCTCCGATAGCTGCGGAGTCGCCAGCTGCTTCTTTTCACCTGACAGTGAGGAGTTTCACCAGGGGGACGTAGCGCGTGAGAGGATCACGCTATTCCCCCCAGTTCCCCCTCCCCCCTGAACAGGCGCCCCGACCGACCAGAGGAGGCACTAGTGCAGCGATCAGGACACACACCCACATCCGGCTTCCCACCCGCAGACACGGCCAATTGTCTGTAGGGATGCCTGACCATGCCGGAGAATTCGACGGGTAACACAGGGATTCGAACTGGCGATCCCTGTGTTGATGGGCAACGGAGTAGACCGCCACGCTACCTGGACGCCTCAGATTAATTGACATTTGTTGTAGATGTACGGCGAACATTAGCGAACATACAACTGATGCATTATTTAAACATTTACTGTGGAGAAGCTTCACTGGACCCACTGGTCGACTCTTTAAAATCATGTTAATTCAAAGTTGTTATGAATGTGGCTCACCTGTTGTCTGTCTCTGATGACACATTCTCTGTCCCAGCGCTGCTGCTCCTGTTTCAGTTTGGTGTGAAGTCTCTGAACGCCATCCCCCTCCTCTCTCTTCCTCTCCATAGACTTCTTCTCCGCCTCCTCTCTCCTCCTGCTGATGCTTTTCAGCCTCTCCTGCTCCTGGACGGCACGGAAAACAAAATGACTTCCCTTGAGTCATCATTGGTTAAGTGACTGGAGACTTGGATAGAGACGGTCAGTCAGACGTCTTTGATTTAAAGGTTTTGATTTCTTGACGATTTTAGTTTTGTTGACTGAAATTTGAATAAAATCTCCTCAGATTTAATGTCCACAAACTGCCCATCTATGTTATGTGAAATTGCAGATAATCTAGACTATTATAATACTACTACTACTACTACTACTACTATTCAGTCATTCATCTTCAGCCGCTTCTCCGGGGTCGGATCGCAGTGGCAGCAAGCTAAGTAGGGCACTCCAGACGTCCCTCTCCCCAGTAACGCCCTCCAGCTCCTCCTGGGGGATCCCAAGGCGTTCCCAGGCCAGATTGGACATTTAGTCCCTCCAGTGAGTTCTGGGTCTACCCTGGGGTCTCCTCCCAGTTGGCTGTGCCTGGTAAACCTCCAAAGGAAGGCGCCCAGGAGGCGTCCTAATCAGATGCCCGAACCATCTCAACTGGCTCCTTTCGATGCGAAGGAGCAGCGGCTCTACTCTGAGCCCAGACACCCTACGGAGGAAACTAATTTCAGCCACTTGTATCCACGATCTCACCCTTTTGGTCACTACCCAAAGCTCATGACCATAGGTGAGGGTTGGAACGAAGACTGACTGGTAAATTGAGAGCTTTGCCTTCCGGCTCAGCTCCCTCTTCACCACAACGGTCCGGTACAATGTCCACATTACTGCTGATGCTGCACCAATCCACCTGTCAATCTCCCGCTCCATCCTACCCTCACTCGTGAACAAGACCCCGAGATACTTGAACTCCTTCACTTGAGGCAAACTACTACTACTAATAATAGTACTATTGTGTACATTAGGATTCATCGCCTTATGTGTGTACCTGGTTATTTTGAATGGGAGCGATGGTGCAGAGTTGTGGTCGCTCTCCTTCAAGAAGAAGAAGCTTCTGGACTTCATAGCAGCTGTCCTGCAGGGTGATAGCAGCCTGCAAAACACCAGAAACAGACAGCTGATCACAATACACATCTGTATGAAGTCCATAATATGCTGTATTTCATTCTTGTTGGAAAATCAAAGTTTCTTTTTTTTTTTTGTGTGGATTCCCCCCCCCCCCTTTTTTTCTCTCCCAATTGTATCCGGCCAATTACCCCACTCTTCCAAGGGGTCCCGGTCGCTGCTGCACCCCCTCTGCCGATCCAGGGAGGGCTGCAGACTACCACATGCCTCCTCCGATACACATGGAGTCGCCAGCCGCTTCTTTTCACCTGACAGTGAGGAGTTTCACGAGGGGGATGTAGCGCATGGGAGGATCACACTATTCCTCCCAGTTCCCATTCCCCCCCGAACAGGAGCCCTCACTGACCAGAGGAGGTGCTAGTGCAGCGACTAGGACAAACACCCACATCCGGCTTTCCACCCACAGACATGGCCAATTCTGTCTGTAGGGATGCCATATGGCGGTAACATGGGGATTCAAACTGGCGATCCCTGTGTTGGTAGGTAACAGAATAGACCGCTATGCTACCCGGACACCCCAGAATATCAAAGTTTCTGTGAAACATTTCCCCAACCCCAATGTTACTCGGATACAGTTGTCTGACATCACAGAAAGGCTTGCTTTTAATTTTATACAGGCGATTTGGTTACTGGACCAGTATCTTTGCCAATTTTCAAATTTTGTAGCTTGTGTAGCTAACATTAGCATGGTCCATGCAAACATCTTCTTTTGTAATTATCCACGGTTGGGCTCGCTTTAAGCAACCTGCTGTTCTGGAAGACTTTGAATTTGGAGGTCTGAAATTTCAAATAGGAAATCCAAACGTCTCCAAGTTAAATGGAATGCAGCACTCGGACCAGAGTTAAAGTAACTAATCACTAGACCATTTCAGTGAATTTGCTGACATTTGCACGCCAAAAACCATGTACTACTACTACTTCTACTTTCAGCTGTTCCTGTTAGGGGGCGCCACAGCAGATCATCTGTTTCCATCTCTTCCTGTCATCTACAGCTTCCTCTGTCACACCAGCCACCTGCATGTCCTCCCTCATCACATCCATAAACCTCCTCTTTGGCTTTCCTCTTTTCCTCTTCCCTGGCAGCGCCATATTAACCCAGCCCCTGAGGATGCACAAGCCAGTGCATTCTCAGTGCTGGTCCCAAACCCGGATAAATGGGGAGGGTTGTGCCAGGAAGGGCATCCGGTGTAAAATCTTCCCCAAATCAAATATGTGGATCATAAAACAAATTTCCACACCGGATCGGTCGAGGCCTGGGTTACCAACGTTAAAAACCATGTAAAGGTTAAAAATAGGGCTGCCCCGACCAAAGATTTTATCAGTGGACAAGTAATTGTTAGTTCAAGCCATTAGTCAACTAGTCGGTGCACATTTAGGGTTAATACTCCTGTCTGTACCCCTGACCGAGGCATGGCAAGATGAACTGGAGTTGGTCCTCGGGCGCTGCACAGCAGCTGCCCATTGTTCCTAGCTACACAGCTAGAATGGGTTAGATGCAGAGGAAAGATTTCCCCACGGGGATTAATAGAGTAATAAAAATAAAATTAAAATAAAAAAAGTTTTATATTAATATTAATTAAAATTTTTATTAAAAAATGTTTTTAGGGTATCAGAAAATGGCTTGAGTACTGGGGCTGAGAAAGAATATTTTAACATTGTTAACACTGTGCTACATCAGATAAATACAAAAATGCAACAAGGAGCATTTAAATTATAAATAAAAATATGAAATAAATATATATTATAAATAAATAAAAATTAATACATATAAATTATAATAAATCTATATAAATAAAAATATTATAAATAAACAAATACTATAAATATTAAAATATAAATTGGACAGGTACAATTGGGGAGGAAAAAAATATATAATCCAGTGATTCAAGTAAATTCTTTTGAGTCTCATCATTACTTGAATCACTGGATTATTTTGCTCCTTATTTGTTGAGCACTTTCCCCTATATATATAATTTTTACAAAGGCAAGCATGAAGCGAGCTGCATGTTAACCACACCGGCAAAAGAGGTGATGAGTAATGATTCTGAATATGTCAGAACCAGCAAACAACTTTATAAAACAAATGATAAATAAAACAGCCTTTTAAAACCCCACAATTTGGATTTTCTCTCTGACATAGTCTAATAACCGCAGGGATCAGCCATGTACACGTGAATGTCTCTTCACTGACTGACTGAGTGTTGCCACTTCCTGTCTGTCGTTTCAGATTAAAAGCCCTCGTACCTTTCATACAGTTTTTTTTTTCTGCGACTAAGTGACCAATGAAACCTTGGCTGACTGAGACTCCTCTCATTGACTAACGTTTGGTCGACTATTTGCGGGCCGCCCAAGTTAAAAACATGTCAGTCAGGCTGGTCTTGGTACTGTGTGGTGTTGGCATAACAGGATAAACACAGCTGCAGGTAACAACATTAATAATGGCACTGTTTGATTTAGATGTGCCAGCACATTTATCAGCATCGACAGACAGACACACAGACAGAGCCAGCACTAACAACTGTCAATAGTACTGGTCCATGCTGGTTCTTTGGTGCACCTACGTCCAACACAGCCATTTTTAATGTTATTAGCTGTTGACCTCGGACCAGAGGCAGAGCGTTGTGTCATTTCCCCTGTGTCTCTGACTGGACCGGCAAATCCATCCATTATCCAAACAGCTTATCCTGCTGTCAGGGTCGCGGGGATGCTGGAGCCTATTCCAGCAGTCATTGGGTGGCAGGGGGGGAGACACCCTGGACAGGCTGCCAGGCCATCACACAGGGCCCACACACACACACACACACACACACACACATTCACCCCTAGGGACAATTTAGTATGGCCGATTCACCTGACCTACATGTCTTTGGACTGTGGGAGGAAACCGCAGCACCTGGAGGAAACTCACGCAGACACGGGGAGAACATGCAAACTCCACCCACAGGACGACCCCCACGGTTGGACTACCCTGGGGCTCAAACCCAGAACCTTCTTGCTATGAGGCGACCGTGCTAAGCACTGCACCGCCTTGCTGCCCACTATCTATGTTATGTAACTTAAAAATAGTAACATCTGACAATTTTTGCCTCTTTTTAGGTGGCAGGAGTGAAAAGTAGACATCCTCCATATTTGTTGTGTTATGGTTTCAAAATGAGGGAGACAGTTGGAGAACAATGAGATATAAAATACTATGTAGGCTCTACAGGATGATTTCTTTTCCTGGGCAACTGTCATGGTTTTTTCCAAATGATGTACAGATTTCCAGGCATTCCATTATCTCAAACGGCTTGACAAATTATGTATATAGCTGCCGTACATGGAGAAAAATCACCCCGGTGGAGCATAGGTTTGGGCTAAGCCCCGAATGTTTACAGTGTCTGGCTCCGCCCCTGCCTTGGACACTACTGACGGGACTTTTGTGTCCTTGCTCACCTGCAGACTGTAGAGCAGCTGGGTCAGACTCTGGACGCCCTCTGCCACCTACAGGAGACTGTGTTATTGCAGGAGAACAGTAATGGACTGTATGTACACCTTTACCCATCAACATGCATCATTCATAAGGAACTATGGCTGCTGAACCTTTAACTGCGTCCCATTGAGGTCTCCTCTCCTCGGCTCTCCTGCGGGGCTCCACAGCAACCCGTCTTGCCCCGCCCACTCGTCTGATACCAGAGAGGTGGAGCTCACACTGACTGTGCTCAGATAATCCGCTATTAAAAAAATAAAAGAGGAAGCGTAAGAAAATGACTTCCAGCTCTGACATACAGTAAGTGAAGTAAATGTTAAATAGATAGTTTAGCAAAGTGATTAGTCAATGACTCCGTAAGAAAAGAATAAGTAAACAGTCAACTTGGCAACTGGACAGTGGTCAGTCAGTGCGTTTATATGCACAGTTAAGGTGAGCTACGGTTACAGCTCGATCAGGCCATGTAACTGGACTACTGTCGTTGTCCCAGTATACAAGAACCGGGGGAGAATCGATTTATTGACGGAAGTATGTCCGACCCCGGTACGGTAGGTGGCGATATGCCCCCTTTCAGCTGGTTGCTACTGGACCTTCTTCCGGTTGACCTATTGCGTCACAGATCAAACAAGCAACAAAGAAGTTAGCAAGTGGCAAGCGGGTTCCATGTGAAAACATGGACAACTTTACACCGCAGTACATTTCATACATACTTTCATACGCCTCTTTCTTAGTTCGTCATTCTGCGTTCTCCTTCCATCCATATACGTTAGGATATTCAACTCCTTTAGCTGACACAACATGAAGTTTGTCTCCTCGTCTGTCCAGAAATGCGTGGTTCTCGCTCCAGCACTCGCCATGTTGATACTGTTGATACTACGCTGTTCAACTTCCGGGTGAAAGACCGCCGCGGGAACTATGGATCATGCGCAGAACACCTAGGCCAGTTCGGGGCCGATTGAAGCGTATACATGCCAGAGTAAATCCATCCCCAACCGCGTCATCTAGGTGTGTTAGTCCCACTTCCTGATATTCCATTTAGTACGACATCAGTCAGACTAACATAATAAATCCACTTTTTCTAACATCATGTAAATATACTGCGTGTGGCCTACTCGAAGATTTCAAGCGATAAAAAGATGCATAAAATTCTATGTAGAGTGTCTGTCCAATGTTTGGAGACTCCACTTTGATGGTCAGAATGACCTTCAAAACCACCACAGGTTGATGTGTTTCAATGGAAAGCTGTTTTGGATCTGACTTAAGCAGTCATACTTTGGGGATCGTGATATTTCTCAACTGTTTCAGCTGTTTAAACAACATCCAGGGAAAACAGGGTAAAAGATTTTCAAGAGGGGTTTTTAACAACAGTTTGGAAAAAGAAAACTCCGATCACTATTTAGGCAGAACCCACTCCTCATGTCAGGGAGGCCACTTTGATGAACATGGAGTTGAGTGCTGCATACACATACCCAGAGTTAAAGGCTGTTTTTTTGTTGTTGTGTGGATTCCACCCCCCCCCCTTTTCCCCCAGTTGTACTTGGCCAATTACCCCACTCTTCTGAGCCGTCCCGGTCACTGCTCCACTCTCTCTGCCAACCCAGGGAGGGCTGCAGACTACCATGTCTCCTCTGATACATGTGGAGTCACCAGCTGCTTCTTTTCACCTGACAGTGAGGAGTTTTGCTGCGTTCGATTATAACTCGGAGGTCGGAAATTCCTAGTTCCCACTAGGAAAAATCACATAAAATGGCACGTGAGCTCGGAGTTCCTAGTCGCGAACTCGAGTTGCTTTTCTCAACCCCCAGTTCACGACACGGAATTAGATGACGTCACATCAACATGGCTGCACACAGTGTCAACGGTAAAATATTAATCTTTATCAAACTTTACAAGACTGTATGCTTTTAAAAACTCCTTTAAGTTTGATTTTCAGCATGGTATGCTTTTAGATCAATAAAGATACCCTATACAATAGTTGGTTAAACATATAAAATTAAATATTAGTTGTTATTAGCGGTTTTAAAAGGTTAACCTATTGCTAATCACAAGGTCACTAACTTGAAAATGCTCGTTGGCAACGATAACGAGACGAAAACTCTGAACCATGATGATATAAAAAAGTATTTGATTCCAGCCTATTGTTGACGAAAATATGACAACATTGCTAGCGAGCTGTCATTGAAATCCACTCTGGACTTCTTCCATATGGATGAAATATCTCTGCAGCTTCTGGTGCTCAGCATTGCGGGCGCCCATGTTTTTTCCCGCCTGGTAGCTCGAACACAAGGATGTCGGTAATGACGTGTTCCCAACTTCCGACCTCCCACCTCCAGGCATAAACGAATGGCGCATTTCACCAGGGGGACGTAGCGTGTGGGAGGATCAATCAATCAAGTTGCATTTTATATAGCGCTTTCGCTATTCCCCCTCCCCCCTGAACAGATGCCCGGCTGACCAGGGGAGGCGCTAGTGCAATGACCAGGACATATACTATACACATCTGGCTTCCCACCTGCAGACACGGCCAACTGTGTCTGTAGGGACGCCTGACCAAGCCAGAGGTACCACATGGATTTGAACTGGTGAGCCCTGTGTTTGTAGGCAACGGAATAGACCGCCACGCCACTCAGACGCCCTGTTAAAGTCTGTTTAATGTTAGCAAAACCTTTTCAGGCATTTTTTTCTCAGTTCATTGAAAAGTAATAGTGAAACTCTAACGATTACTCAGAAAATTTGACAAAGGTGGGCTGTCCCCAAACTGTTGACAAGAGGCGTATAGCAATATATGTACACATACAGTACACGTGTGTGTGTGTGTGTGTGTGTGTGTGTGTGTGGCGCTAACGTTCAGAAGGGGACTCCTGGATACTGCCATGGCTGGTGTAGCTGCAGAACTCGGGTCCTCGGCCAGGAGAGCTCTTGTTGTGAATACAGGATGTATCGCATGTCTGCAGAATGGCTATAAGTTTCTCCGCTGCAGAGGGAGGAAGTTTATGATGTTAGCAATACACAGTTTCCTGTATAGAGCATGGACAGATCTCTGATAAGTTCTAAATGCTGGCACTGAAAGGAAACTACTACATATATGTACCTCTCATGGCTACCAAATACTTACTGATCTATCATCCCTACCAAACATCTGTATGGTTTTATTACTCATGCTTATCTTTGAAACCAGGTGGTTGTGTTTGGTTGGAGTGAAGAGGCATGTGCGTGCACTCAGGCCTCCATGAAAGATTTTTTTGGGGGGGGGGGTGGCTGTGGCCCATGATGTTCAACCCATCCTGTCTGCCCTACCTTCTTTCAAGGCGGCTGCAAGTAGCGTGGAAGCCTGCCGTGACGTTTCAACGTCAGTGTCCAGCTGGACCAGGAGGTGGCGCTGTGGTACGGGCTCTGTTGAGCGGAGGGTTAACTCGGTGAGCTCGGCATACAGCTGTAATTTCTCTTCCAGGCTGCTGCAGATTCGCTGGTCCTGACCCAACAGAGTCTCTGTGCAAACAAATCAAACGCTCGCTGCAGTGAGATAAACATTTTTTTTGTCAGGCGAAGTCTTATTACTTTTAAATCTGATAAAAGTCAGCGTTTCAGAACCACACGGCCTCCAAGATATACACTCACAAGCACATGAAACAGACAACAGATAAGAAAAGGGTAAGTAATAATAAACATTTATCTTGAGGAGATGTTAAAATGGTTTTTCTGACCTTGGAACTTGTGGATCTTCTGAACTCTTGCCTCCGCCACTCTCTTCAACTCCTCCGACTCGGCGCTCCGCTCCTCCTCCTCCTCCTCTTCAGGGCAACTACCATGCAGACCAGGGGGTTAAACAATAATTAACATACAAGAGTAAGTGCATGCATGGACACACACACACATGCATGCAAACACGGGTGGACAAACTCAAACAGACACTGCAAAAGTAGAGACACACAGTTGTCAGGCAGTCACTAAGAATGGAGGGGGGGTAATTATTATCACAAAAAGAGTTTATTAACACGAGGGCGTCCGGGTAGCGTAACAGTCTATTCCGTCGCTTACCAACACAGGGATCGCTGGTTCGAATCCCCGTGTTACCTCCGGCTTGGTCGGGCGTCCCTACAGACACAATTGGCCATGTCTGCGGGTGGGGAGCCGGATGTGGGTATGTGTCCTGGTCACTGCACTAGCGCCTCCTCTGGTTGGTCGGGGTGCCTGTTTGGGGGGGGGGACTGGGGGGAATAGTGCGATCCTCCCACGCGCTACGTCCCCCTGGTGAAACTCCTCGATGCAGGAAAAGAAGCGGCTGGCGACTCCACATGAATCGGAGGAGGCATGTGGTAGTCTGCAGCCCTCCCCGGATCGGCAGAGAGGGTGGAGCAGCGACCGGGACGGCTCGGAAAAGTGGGGTAATTGGCCAGATACAATTTGGGAGAAAAAGGGAAAAATCCACAAAAAAAACGTTTTAACACACACACACACACACCTCTCCACAGCCTGGCGTATGTGTTTCATCCATGCATTCCTCTCCTCTCTGGTGGTAGTGTGAACTTCATACATCTCTGGTCCTACGGAGGAGGCGGAGATCAGGAACATCCCTCTCTCCTCGTTGGCGACTTCTCTAACGATGAGTTTCTGCAGGGGGATGACAGGAGGCTTCTGGTCCTGCGCACACGGAGAGAAGACTGAATTATTCGTTGGGTTTAACGCAGCTCGACAGCAGGGTAAGTCAGACGGGTTGTTTCTGACCCTGAAATGTAAAGGCCAGCTTCCCGGCTCAACACATACCACTGCAGCAAACACAAAGCGCTGATCCTTCTCTTGCAAGAAAACCAGAATGTCAGTGAGCAGGAGGGCCAAGGTGTCTGAAAGGAGAGAGATGGAGGAGAAAAGGAGACAGCGTCTTTTAACTCTTCCAGACATGCAGGCCAACCTGTGAAAGGCAGTTTTCCGTGTCGGGGGTTATGTATGAATGCAAGCCAGAGTTAACTTTCTGGAAAAAGCTGCATGGGTAATTTTCCAACTCAAGACTGAGTCATATTTTCAGGAATGTTTCGGAGCGATGACAATTGGTACAAAAATCGTAAGCTTGCCAGGCCAGTTTTACAAACACACTTTTATTAGGAGTGAGAGAACCATCACAAGGAATGTGGGTTTTTTATTTTTAGTTTCCCCCCTTGTATCCGGCCAATTACCCCATACTACCACATGCCTCCTCCGATACATGTGGAGTCGCCAGCCGCTTCTTTTCACCTGACAGTGAGGAGTTTCACCAGGGGGACGGAGCACATAGGAGGATCATGCTATTCCCCCCGGTTCCCTCTCCCCCCCAAACTGGCACCCCGACCAACCAGAGGAGGCGCTAGTGCAGCAACCAGGACACATACCCACATCCAGCTTCCCACCCGCAGACACGGCCAATTGTGTCTGTAGGGACACCTGACCAAGCTGGAGGTAACATGGGGATTCAAACCTACGATCTCCATGTTGGTAGGCAACGGAATAGACCACTACGCTACACAGACACCCCTTAGTTTTGTTTTCTGATGGAAGACGACAAACGTCTGCTAGTTTTATTTCTGTATGCGCTGCAGGATCAGTGCAGGATGTAATGGTGCCATAGGATATCAACACCGCGTTAGATATGGCGTCTCTGGATTTGATATGAATGTAAAACCAGTCATTGAGTACCAACGTCATTAAGCCCTCCCACCAACATGATCTGGCCATGTTCAGCACGGCTATCAAATGAGAGCATGGTTCGGATCCATTCCACGCCGAATGGTTTCTTCCTGTGCTGAGAACCATTCGGCCGTGCTATGGAAAGGGACCATATGTGTGAAAGGGGCTTACATGAAACAGCATTCTCATTTCATTACTGTCATGTTCATGTCTTGGGCATACCTTTCAGCCTGCCGGTGGCGGTCTTCCAGTAGACCAGACCCTTATGCTGCAGGCTCCTGTGCTGGCTGCGGAGGTCCTGCTTGCGGAAAACTTTGCCGTTCTTCAGCTTGGCCAGGCTCTTGTTCTCCAGCCGGGCCAGCACCTCCTGCAGCTCCTGACCTCTCTCGTACTTACTCACACTCAGGTTGACGGCAGCGATGACATCACGGATCTGAGCCAGCGCATGCGACAAGTCAGTGTGCTCTTGGCTTCCCTCTGTGAGCGGACCAAACGCAGCACTCAGAAGAAAGTAGATTTACATTGTGCTCAATGTTTAATCCGCTACAAGGAGTTTTTCACTGATTATTATTTTTTTTTATTTTTTTTTTTGGAATGAAGTGTCTTGCCAAAGGGCACAACTGCACACAGGTCATATCTGAGATCCTGACATAAGCAACCCTCCAGTTGTCAGCCCGGTCCAAACCATGATTACCGAACTAGTCCTGGGAATCAAACTGGCGACCCACCAGATATTGTCACCACCCTCTTCCTGCCTCAAGTTAGCACTTGATTAGTGTATACTGTGTTCAGTTTAAACCATTTAATATCTTTACCTACCCTGAGTGTACTGTATTATCCTTTCCAGTAGTACCGGGTACTTTGTGATACGTTGTGTAACTAGCAGGATAAACTCCGGTACTTCTCGCCGCCTGACCAGTGAGTTGTTGCTCTGTTGCTGAGAGAGAGAGAGAGAGAGAGAGAACATCACATCAGTCAAACCTCCCAGAGTCAAACATTTCAAAGAATTTTGAAAATGGCGATCTACACAGGTTAGACACCAGAGGTGGCAAAACCAGACCCAGAGAGTAATAGTCTGGACCATGAATTTCTTCCATTCATGCACTAAACTTCCCTACCTATCCAAAGAGTGGTACTGCTTAGAATCCACTGGTTTAGTACATGGGTGAAGCAAATATATGGACAGGACTTTTACTTTCTGGACCTGGTTTTGCCACCTGTCGGAGACCTCGCTGGAAGCACGGGGATGGGGGCCTACTTTGACAAACAGCTGTAGTTTCTTGTTCTGCTGTTGCAGTTCTTTGAAGACGTTGACGGCCTCGGTGTGGTGGCTGCAGAACTCCCCATAGACCTGCTTCATCTTCTCAGCATTTTCATCTGAAAACTGAGACCCAAGCCATCACAAACAAGAGGGCGGATGCATCGTGTGTGTGTGTGTGTGTGTGTGCTTGTGTTTTTAGTTTATCTATTCTCATGAGGAACACTTCCTCATTAGAGTAGTTAAACCCTAGAACCTTTTAGTGAGTTTGTTGATGTCTACAGGTTAAAAATCATGTACTGGTTTAAAACTAACCCTAACCCTATAACATTAATGCTGGCTCTGATTGATTTAGGTGACAGACACAGCACTGACAGACAGAGAGACAGAGCCAGCACTAACAATTGTCAACAGTACTGTCAGTACTGTTTCGTTGGCACAGTACATCCAATACAGCCATTATTAGTGATATTAGCTGCAGCTATGTTTATCCTGCTATGCTAACATCACGGGGTACCAGGACCTGCCTGTCATGTTTGTAACCTTTACATGGTTTGTAACCTGTAGACATCAGCAACCTCACTAAAATATTCTAGGGTTTTGTTACTCTTTAAGAATGGTAAAAGTCAAGGCCTCCAGGTAGCTTGGTGGTCTATTCTGTTGCCTACCAACACGGGGATCGCCGGTTTGAATCCCCACATTACCTCCGGCTAAGTCGGGCGTCCCTACACACACAATTGGCCGTGTCTGCGGGTGAGAAGCCGGATGTGGGTATGTATCCTGGTCGCTACACTGGCGCCTTCTCAGGTCGGTTGGGTAGCCTGTTCAGGGGGGCGGGGTAACTGGGGGGGAATAGTGTGATCCTTCCACGCGCTATGTCCCCCTGGCGAAACTCCTCACTGTCAGCTGAAACGAAGCGGCTGGCGACTCCACATGCATCGGAGGAGGCATGTGGTAGTCTGCGGCCTTCCCCGGATCAGCGGAGGGGGTGGGGCAGCGACTGGGACGGCTCAGAAGAGTGGGGTAATTGGCCAGATACAATTGGGAAGAAAAAAGAGGGAAAATTAAAAAAAAAAAAGTTAAACGTTCAAACCACCTCACTTGTGGGGACATTTTTTTTAGTTCCCATGAGGGGAAGTGTTATTTCTGGGCTACAGGTTAGGGTTACAGCTGGGGTTACAGTGCGGGATAAGGTTAGACTTAGGTCTAATAGTTAGGTATTAGAATTAGGCTCAGGGTTAAAATTAGCTGTAAATGTGCGTTATTTCTAGTTCAGTTTAGGGTTAGAGTTAGGGGTGGAGGATGGTCAGGGTTTGGTTGTTGCTAGATCCCATGAAGTAGAGGTACAGAAGGGTGCTACAGTTTCCGTGCCTGGCCAACGCATTTTAAATTACACAACCAATCTAACCATAACCCTTAATTTAAACTTATATAAACTTACTATCTAAACTTAACCTTTACCTTAACCACTATCTAATCTTAACCGCTAACCACATGTACCCCCCCCCCCCATACCTTCACTCTGCAGGATCTAGCATCTAGATTTGGGGTTATGGAAGTAGGATCTAACATACATTTTCGGTCCTCATTAGAATAAACAAGGATAAGATGAGTAAAAAAAATGTGTGTGTGTGTGTGTGTGCGCATCTCTTCCTACCTGCTGAAGCAGTATGTCCCCAATACGAGGGATGAGGTAATTGTGGGTATTTTCCAGCTGGGTTGAGGCTTGCCGGCGTTCCTGCAGTGCGCCGAAGAGATTCCTGTGGAAAAGGAGCAGGGGGTCCAGACAGGGGAAGATCCTGGCCACACAGTCCCAGTCCATCTGCAGCTCCTCCAGCATGCCCCTCCTAAAGACTTCCGACATGACCGTCAGCGTCTGGATGTGGTGCAGCTCCGTCTGCATCAGCTCTACAGTGGGAGGGGGCATACCAAGTGAGGATTCCAACTTTTGTTAGGAATCATCTTCCAGGACTTCTCAAGGAAATTTTCTAGGACTTTGGCTTGGATGTACATGACAGCAGTTGCTCACCGAAGGTCATATTATTCAGTGTTAACTGTCAGTGGACGTCTCAACGGTCTAAAAATGGACAACGCATTCTCATACCATGGTGTCATCTACTGACGCTGTTGACAAAGCATCGACATATGACATGCAAGGTAGCTTTCGGTGTCTGTATAAAGATGTTCCATAGACTCCAATGTTAAACTTCTGCCCTGATATATAAATACTGAATGTAACCCAGCCACTAGAGATGTACAAGCCAGTGCATTCTTAGTGCCAGTCCCAAGCCTTGATAAATGGGGAGGGTTGCGTCATGAAGGGCATCCGGTGTAAAACCTATGCCAAATAAAATATGCGGATCGTAAATCAGATTTCCATACTGGCTTGGTCAAGGCCACCACCGGCTACCACTGGTACTGTTGGCCAGCAGGGTGCTGGTGAAAACTATGCTACTGTTGAGCGAAGGAGAAGGAGAGGGGGAAGGCATGTCCAGGGGCAGCGGGAGAGGAGGACGGGTAGGCATGTGGAGGTGAGAGTTGGAACTTTGAATGTTGGCACTATGACTGGTAAAGGGAGAGAGCTGGCTGGTATGATGGAAAGAAGAAAGGTAGGCATACTGTGTGTGCAAGAGACCAGGTGGAAGGGGAGTAAGGCCAGGTGCATTGGAGGTGGGTTCAAACGCTTCTACCATGGTGTGGATGGGAGGAGAAATGGGGTAGGGGTAATTCTGAAGGAAGAGTATGAGTGTGCTGGAGGTGAAGAGAGTGTTGGACAGAGTGATGAGTATGAAGCTGGAAATCGAAGGTGTGATGATGAATGTTATCAGCGCATATGCCCCGCAAGTTGGGTGTGAGGTGGAAGAGAAAGAAGAATTCTGGAGTGAGTTGGATTAAGTGGTGGAGAGGGTACCCAAGGAGGAGAGAGTGGTGATTGGAGCGGACTTCAATGGGCATGACGGCGAAGGGGAACAGAGGTGATGAGGAGGTGATGGGTAGGTATGGTGTCAAGGAGAGAAATGTGGAAGGACAGATGGTGGAGGAAAAGAATGGAGATGGCTGTGGTGAATACATATTCCATGAAGAGGGAGGAACACAGGGTGACATACTATAAGTGTGGAGGGAGGTGCACACAGGTGGACTATATCTTATGCAGGAGGTGCAACATGAAAGAGATTGGAGACTGCAAGGTGCTGACAGGGAGGCAAGTAGATAGGCAGCATCGGATGGTGGTCTGTAGGATGACTTTGGAGACCAAGAAGAGGAAGCGAGTGAAGACACAGCCGAAGATCAAATGGTGGAAGTTGAAGAAGAAAGACTGTTGTGTGGAGTTCAGGCAGGAGTTAAGACAGGCACTGGGTGGTAGTGAAGAGTTGCCAGATGGCTGAGCAAGCACTGCAGAAATTGTGAAGGAGACAGCTAGGAAGGTACTTGGTGTGTCATCTGGACAAAGGAAGGAAGAAAAGGAGACTTGGTGGTGGAATGAGGAAGTACAGGAAAGTATACGAAGGAAGAGGTTGGCAAAGAAGAAGTGGGAAAGTCAGAGAGATGAAGAAAGTAGACAGGAGTACAAGGAGATGCAGCATAAAGCGAACAGAGAGGTGGCGAAGGCAAAAGCAAAGGCGTATGGTGAGTTGTATGAGAGGTTGGACATTAAGGAAAGAGAAAACAACTGTAGCAATTGGCTAGACAGAGGGACCGAGCTGGGAAGGATGTGTAGCAGGTTAGGGCGATGGAGGATAGAGATGGAAATGTGCCGACAAGCGAGGAGAGTGTGCTGAGAAGGTGGAAGGAGTACTTTGAGGGGCTGATGAATGAAGAAAATGAAAGGGAGAGAAGGTTGGATGATATGAGGATAGTGAATCAGGAAGTGCAGTGGTTTAGCAAGGATGAAGTGAAGGCAGCTATGAAGAGGATGAAGAGTGAAAAGGTGGTTGGTCCTGATGACATACCTGTGGAGGCATAGAGATGTTTAGGAGAGATGGCAGTGGAGTTTTTAACTAGATTGTTTAACACCATCTTGGAAAGTGAGAGGATGCCTGAGGAGTGGAGAAGAAGCATACTGGTACCGATTTTCAAGAATAAGGGTGATGTGCAGAACTGTTGAAACTACAGAGGTATAAAGTTGATCAGCCACAGCATGAAGATATGGGAAAGAGTAATAGAAGCTAGGTTAAGAGGAGAGGTGATGATCAGCAGCAGCAGTATGGTTTCATGCCAGGGAAGACCACTGCAGATGTGATGTTTGCTTTGAGAATGTTGATGGAGAAGTATAGAGGAGGCCAGAAGGAGTCACACTGTCTTTGTAGATTTAGAGAAAGCATATGACAGGGCGCCCAGAGAAGAGGTGTGGTATTGTATGAGGAAGTCGGGAGTGGCAGAGAAGTATATAGGAGTGATGCAGGATATGTATGAGGGAAGTATGACAGTGGTGAGGTGTGTGGTTGGAATGACAGATGGATTCAAGGTGGAGGTGGGATTACATCAAGGATCGGCTCTGAGCCCTTTCTTGTTTGCAATGGTGATGGACAGGTTGACGGACGAGATCAGGCAGGAGTCTCCGTGGACTATGATGTTTGCGAATGACATTATGATTTGTAGTGAGAGTAGGGTGCAGGTTCAGGAGAGCCTGGAGAGGTGGAGGTATGCACTGGAGAGACGAGGAATGAGAGTCAGTAGGAGCAAGACAGAGTACATATGTGTGAATGAGAGGGAGGACAGCGGAATGGTGAGGATGTGAGGAGTAGAGGTGATGAAGGTGGATACTTGGGGTCAACTGTTCAAAGTAATGGGGATTGAAGGAGAGAGGTGAAGAAGAGAGTGCAGGTAGGGTGGAGTGGGTGGAGAAGAGTGCCATGAGTGATTTGCAACTGAAGGGTACCAGCAAGAGTGAAAGAAAAGGTTTACACGATGGTAGTGAGACCAGCTATGTTATATGGTTTGGAGACGGTGGCACTGGCAAAAAGACAGGAGGTGGAGCTGGTGGTGGCAGAGTTGAAGATGCTAAGATTTTCACTGGGAGTGACGAAGAAGGGCAGGATTAGGAACGAGTATTTTAGAGGGACAGGTCAGGTTGGACGGTTTAGAGACAAAGCAAGAGGTGAGATCCCATCTCAGCGGGTGAAAATTCAATTTTATGATCTAACTGCAATTTTCTATTACCTTAATAATATCTTCAGGACATTTGATAATTTTTGTTATATTCTAGGTGTTTTCCATCACTGGAAAAAGTAGTCTATAGATTTCCAGGTTTTCCAGGATATGTGGGAATCCTGAAAGTGGATGATGGGAAATGGATTGTGTCGCAAACCTGCACACTTGAGGCAAATACTGTATTGTCCGTCATACACGCCTGTGCACACAGGCTCATGCTGAAGACAAACTTTACTCGGTCAGGATATACGCAGTATGTAAGATAGGAGCAAAAGATACCAACTGAAATACAATTAACTTGAAACTGCAGTGAGATGCATCGTTGATGTGTTGCTGGTGAAGTTTATGCTGCCAAAGGGGAATTCTCTCATTGTTGACAGCTTGACAGACATTTGCAATTGACAGATAAATAAATTTCCAGTCCGCTGAGAAGAATATAGTGTTCAAATGTGGCCTGCCGGATGTTTCGTGCTATCTGACTTAAACAGCGTACACGCAAAATGTGCTGCATCAGAAACCCATGACTCTGTCACGACGAGAAGATGTAACATAAATTAAAGACAGACAGACAGGATAGAGAGTGAGAGAGACAGCGAGAGAGAAAGAGAGAGTGAGAGAGAGAAAGCCAGATGGAGGGCGCAAGACAGAGAGAGCAAGAAAACAAGAATGAGAAAGACAGAGAAAGAATAAGAGAGAGGGGGTGCAAGAGAGCAAGTGAGAGAGGGTGAGAAAGAAGGAAGAAGAGAGAGAAAGGGACATGGAAAGAGAGAAAGGGACATGGAAAGAGAGAGCAAGAGAGAGTTGGAGAGCAAGAAAGAGAGAAACAGAGATGGGAGCAAGTGAAAGACAGAGAAAGAGAGAGAATAAAAAACAGAGACAGACAGACAATGAGGGAGTGAGAGAGAAAGACAGTTGTCTCACCATAAATGACATCTTGGCGTTTGACGGTGTGCTTGTCGTGCCGCCTGCAGAATTCTGGACTGACTGCCAGACTCCAGGACTCCGCCTCCAAACCCAGCAGGTCAGCCGACAGGTCGCTCAGCAGCGGCGCCTCCACCGGTTCTGCAGGGACATTCAGACGCATCACTCCTTTAACCGATCAACTAGTGTGTCCTCACTCCATCTTTACATCACTTTATTCTGAAGACTATAGTTACAAAAAAAATGGCACTTTAGAAGAATTTAGGATTTTGTGAATCTGGCCCTGATCCCAGTGTTGCCTAACTAAATAAACGACAACAAACTGAATTAATAAAGAACAGCAAATAATATCTCATACGTCTCAAACCATAATGTGTGAAATGAAAGGATTCCACAAGGGCAGCCTCCTCACCGTCGGTTCCGATGGGTGGGTCAGTGGACGGGGGGGTCGCGGTGGTCGGAGTCCCCTCCTCGGTGAGAGAGCCACTACCCCAGTTACTCATACTGGTCTCGCTGTCTGCCATGACGACATCGCTCAACCGCCTGGTTAGACTAAACGAGGATGAGAAAGCGACCTCAGAAGGTAGAAAAGAGCATGAGGGGCATGCAGATGTGTGGATGCCTGATCTTATACGGGGTCTTTTCACCGGCATACTGCACACATACTTCTTTAAGGGACTTTGCAAATTAATCATAATACAGATGTGATTTCAAACTAAAGAGTTTTTGTGTGGTTGTGGTCAGTGATGCGCTTCTCTCCCTCTCGGCTTTCCTACCGTCTTAAAAAAAACCAAAACTAATATGAGAAGACTGGGCAACCATCATCTTTTTTAGGTGTGAAGTGCTTCAGGGCGGCATGATGGTGCAGTGGTTAGCGCCTCACAGCAAGAAGGTCCTGGGTTTGAGCCCTGGGGTAAGTCCAACCTTGGGGGGTTGTCCCGGGTCGTCCTCTGTGTGGAGTTTGCATGTTCTCCCCCGTGTCTGTGTGGGTTTCCCCCAGGTGCTCCGGTTTCCTCCCACAGTCCAAAGACATGTAGGTCAGGTGAGTCGGCCGTACTAAATAATCACTAGGTGTGAATGTGTGTGTGATGGCCTGGCGGCCTGTCCAGGGTGTCTCCCCGCCTGCCGCCCAATGACTGCTGGGATAGGCTCTGGCATCCCCGCGACCCAGTAAGGATAAGCGGTTTGGTTAATGGATGGGTGAAGTGCCTCATAAACCTGTTTACTTGGCCCTACCTCTCTGTTTTGTGCACAGCTGCGATCTTTTGGGGAGCGAGGGGTAGTGGTCATCTAGCCCCCCAAATGGGGCATTTTCAGATGCAGACTCCAAACGGAGTAGAAGAAAATTCCCAGAATGCTTTGCGAACTGAAGCAGTATAACATGGAACATGGCTACCAGTGCGGGGAAAGGAGCCCCCGAATGTGTATATCTTTGCAAATAATCATGCAAAAATGTTAAAATCAGCTGGAATATCTTAGTTTTTTTTGGAGGAGGGGGAATCCCCCCCCCTTTTCTCCCCAATTGTACTTGGCCAATTACCCCACTTTTCCGAGCCACCTCGGTCGCTGCTCCACCCCCTCTGTTGATCCGGAGAGGGCTGCAGACTACCACATGCTTCCTCTGATACATGTGGAGTCACCAGCCGCTTCTTTTCACCTGACAGTGAGGAGTTTCACCAGGGGGACGTAGCACATGGGAGGATCACGCTATTCCACCCGCAGACACAGCCAATTGTTCCAGTAGGGATGCCTGACCAAGCCAGAGGTAACACGGGAATTCAAACTGGCGAGCCCTGTGTTGGTAGGCAATGGAATAGACCCCTGTTACCCAGACGCCCCCCTCTCTATGATTGACAGCTTCTAACCCCACCTTTGACTTTAGATGTTCAGAAAAAACTTTGCTGTCCAACATCGGCGGCCCACGTGTCGTACAAACGAGTTTGTTTGAAACACGAGACCTCAAGTGCCTGTTTTTAAAGAAAATACTTTTATTTGTGAGCATGTAAACTTTACCAACCGACCTGCTGTCGATGGAGATGGACGGGCTCTTGTATTGAGGGGCTCCTGTCTCTCTCCTGTCCCGGGCTGCGGTCGTGGTGAAGGAAGAGGAGGAGGACAGGGAGGACGAAGAGCTGTCTTTCACAACAGAATCTGGCCAAAACACAGAGCAGGAAGATGAATAGATAGGTCACACTTTGGACAGCGTCCCACTCGCAGAACAAATAATCCACATGTCTGTTTAGTGTTCAGATGCTCAGTTTACACTCAAGTGAAACAGTTTCTGTATTATGAGGCTGTCGGGATGTCTGTTTGTTAGGGATTCGTAGTTCAGGGATTCGAATTACATCAGCTTTTGGAATTGGTCAAAACGCAACACTGGAGAGTGACATGACTCTGACAGACACTGTGACACCCAAGTCTTGCATCAAGAGTGCCGGAGGTACAAAGCTTTTGACCCAAAATTATTCATTCAGAAAACGTGTGAGAAACGGCCACCTCTGTGCCCTTGACGACAGACACACATAAACACAACAGACATATTTATTTTTCTATCTTTGTGAGGACCCCTCATTGATTACCAACCCTAAACCTAAGCCCGAACCCTAAAATAGACCCTTAGAGAAGTGAGGACGGGCCAAAATGTCCTCACTTTTCAAAAATAACTCGCTCTGACAGTTAAAAATGTAAATCGGTCCTCATAAAGATAGCTGAACAAGAACACACACACACACAAAGGTAAACCTTAGTGGGTTCAATCAGGCACACACACACACACACACACACACACACACACACACAGAGAGACAGAGTTCGGCCCTGAATCCCCGCTGAGGCAGATTAAAATTTAACATTTTAACATGGAAAGAACAACAGTTCACCGGGGGGGGGGGGGGGGTGAGCGAGGAGCAATGGCTAACTTACTCCACAGAAGGAAGGAAGCGGGAAGGAGAAACCAGGGGAGGAGGCTGGGAGAGAGGGAGAGGCGGTAGATGGATGTATAACTCACTCTGCGGGGGAGTGGATGACTTGTTTTTCAGCGTCACGGCGTTCTTCTCCTGGGGTTTCTGAGAACACATAATTGCGTTAATATCAGACAACGTCATTCATGCGCCCGCCTGTTTCTCTTAACTCGCAGCTCGGCTCAAGTTGCTGTTACGCCATTGTTTGAAATGAAAGCAATTCATCCGATTTGTATTTAGACAACGGCAGCGTTTTGAAGCAATCTATTACCCATGTTTGAAGTGGATTGTGGCACGCTGCTGTGACTACAAACTCGGCCTGACAGTTACTATTACGTCCTTGCTTACTTAAACACCATTATCAGGGGTGTCTACTATTAAGCTCTTTTCTACGTGTACTTGTTATTTCATGCTCATGCCACAATTTGACTGTTTTACTGTTTTTGTGGCAATATTAGGAAGAGAAAGAATATAAAGGATGCTAAGCTAACTGCTAGCCCACGCAGACCGGCAGTTCCGATAACACCGAGGGTGGACTGGCAGCGGCCTTGCCTAGCGTTGACTGTTTTTGGTGTCATTGTGTGGAGTGCGGGGAGGTGTGTAGGGGGTGTCTGGCGGGGAGAGCTGGCATTGAATTGGCTGGGGGAGCCTGGTCTGCTGCTGCCTGGAGCTGTGCCCAAGGAGGAAACACCCGAGGGCAGTCTGACAGGACACGGAAGCGGGGCAGGCTAAGCTAACTGCTAGCCTATGCAGCCCGGCACCGAGGGCGGTCTGACGGTGGCCTCGCCTAGTGTTGACTGTGTTTTTGGTGTCTTCATGTGGACTGCGGGGAGGTGTGTCGGGAGTGTCTGGTTCGGAGAGCTGGCATTGGCTCGGCTGGGGGAGCCTGGTCTGCTGTGTCCGGTGGGCCCAGGGACAACGGCCCTGCCTGGAGCTGCACCCGGGGGTCAAGCACCAAGGATGGGCTGACACGACGCAGAAGCAGGGCAGGCTAAGCTAACTGCTAGCCCATGCAGACCGGCAGTTCCGACAGTCATCCTGGCGTTCGCTCTCTTGGACATTGAAATTTTTTGTCTCCCCAACTCCCGCCCAATGACTGCTGGGATAGGCTCCAGCATCCCCATGACCCTGAGAGCAGGATAAGCGGATGGATGGATGTTGGATATATGTCTTTTGTAGTTTTTGTAGGGTTTTTTTTTTTTTTTTTTTTTGTACTTTGGATATATGTGTTCTTGTAGTTTGGATATGTGTTTTTGTCTTTGTGTTGCACTGCTGTGGGCTGGGGCAAACAATGTTTCGTTTCATTTCATGTATGCAGGTGCATGGAATGAAATGACAAATAAAAGTTCACGATTCCTGATTCATCTATTTTGTACCCTGGTTTTCCTACTCGCGGTCTCTTAATGATCTAAGGTGCACTGACACTAAATGCACTTGACACGCACTCAGCTGTGATATGGTTACTGTGAAGCAAATTTAATACTACTACTTCATATAGTATTACTATGATTACTGTGTAGCTCTCTATGATGCCAGTCGGTAACACTTGAATTCATCTGCTAACTGCTGACTCTCTCGTAAGTCAACTTGGACGAAAGCACCTGCAAAATGAGCCAATGCAAATGTAAATATAGCTGGAGGTTAACTGAGGTGCGTGAGGATGGATGGATGTTACCTTTCCACAGGCTGAGACAGACTCCCGACAGCCCTTATGAACAGCCAGGGAACAGCCTGCAGAGCAAAGGTAAATCGAAAACCCATTTAATCGGATCTTTCAATCAATAACTGACAAAATGACCACAACCCCACTCCACACACACACACGCACACACACACACACACACGGGCGCTTGGCACACTCTCCCTCACTTCGGCTGACGTGTACAATGGATTTTTATCTCCAAAGGGAAGACAAACACTGACTTCACTGCTTCTTCTAAATAAAACTTCCAGACCACATGTGCAGAGATTTATGTAAAAGTGAAATGGTTTGGCCACCACATGTGCAGGACATGTAACAAAAACAAAAGAAGAAGAAAGAAACAGACAGGCGGACAAGTGGTCATACTGACTGGAGCACTGCAGCAGCTCCTTCCCGGTGACAGGCTTATCACAGGCCACACAGAGAGAGAGGCCAGGCAGAGAGACAGCAACAAAATGGTGTCCATTAGCAGTTCCTGGCTTCTCCTTTGCCTCCTTCCCCTTCACCTGGAATGCAAGTTGGAAATAAGTGAAATCCTCCCAGCCAGCAAACATTTATTGTGGTTAGTAGCATAGATGCCGGCTCTGTGGCGCAGAGGAGCCATGAGCTATTGTTTAGCCTCACGGCCATGGAAGCTAGCTTCTACAAAAAGGTGTAAGGTTGGGACTCAAGTGTCCTTATTTTTCTGGAGCTTGAGAAGATTTGGACATGGCACCTTCAAAAAAAAAGAGAGGCTTCATGGTGGTACAGTCACGTCAAGTGCGTCTTTAGCCATGTAGCCATGTCTTGTCCGGTCATTTTAAATGCTGTTTGCACTTACTGTTGGCAGAGAGGCTCACACACGAAGAGACCGTGGAAGAGATGGCGAGTGGTGAATGTTATGTGGGTAAACCATCTTTGATCACAGTAAAATGAGGCAATTTCGTGACAACAGGCCTGTCCTGATATCCACACTTGACCCGAACTAGAACACCTGGGCACTTGGTGGGACAGTATCGCCAGCATGATGCATTATGGGTCATTCCCCGGGTGCTGCATGGCAGCTGCCCACTGCTCTTAGCTACACAGCTAAGATGGGTTAAATGCAGAGCTTAATTCCCCTACAGGGATTAAAAAAGTATATCAAAAAAAATATATAATATACACTTCGCCAAATACCACTAGCAAAGAAGATGCACATTAAGCACATGCTGTGCTTAGGCTTAAAAGAGAAACGGGACACACTTAAACTGAGCACAGGAACGTACACAGCAAGTGCCAAAGGGTTCAAGGGCAGATCATGTGTGGATAATGAGACAGGCCCTATGAAGAGAATCAGCTGCCATATTCCATGCAAACACATCTGCTAGCTAGCCAGATAGATAGATAGCTAGACAAAAAGACAGACAGATAGATAACTAGATAGCTAGATAGATAGATAGATAGATAGATAGATAGATAGATAGATAGATAGATAGATAGATAGATAGATAGATAGATAGATAGATAGATAGGTAGATAGATAGATAGATAGATAGATAGATAGATAGATAGATAGATAGATAGATAGATAGATAGATAGATAGATAGATAGATAGATAGATAGATAGATAGATAGACAAAAAGACATCGATGGATGGATGGATAGATAGACAGAAAAAAAGAGATAGATAGACGGACGGACGGACAGATAGATGATGGATGATAGCGAGACAGCGAGATAGATGGATGGATAGACAGATGGATAGATACACAAGAAGACAGATAGATAGATAGACAAAAAGATAGACAGATAGATAGATAGATAGATAGACAGACAGACAGACAGACATAGATAGATAGGGGGCCTATGAGAGGAGATCTGTCTATTTAAGACAGATAGACAGACAGACAGACAGACAGACAGACAGACAGACAGACAGACAGACAGACAGACAGATAGATAGATAGATAGATAGATAGATAGATAGATAGATAGATAGATAGATAGATAGATAGATAGATAGATAGATAGATAGATAGATAGATAGATAGATAGATAGATGGATGGATGGATGGATAGATAGGGGGACTATGAGAGGAGATCTGTCTATTTACTTTGGTCATGTCTACAGGGAGCACTGCTGTTAAGGTGGTATGTTACTAAGGGGGATTCTGTTTTGTGTGTGATGGAGGGGGATATTTTCTTTTCAAACAGTACAAGGAGGTAGGTCTAAGTGTACATGTACATATGTGCAGATGTGTGTTTGTGTGTGCATAGGGGGTGTATGGGGGTGCAACCAGTGCAGGCCTTTAAACGTGGACAAAAACAACAAAAAACGTGCACGTGTTTATGAGTTAGCGTGTACTATGGAATGTGTTTTGGTTCCTCATGCTGCGTTGGGGGTCTGCATGTTATGTAAGAGGATTTTTCTTTTAAAAGATTATTTGTTTTGGCATTTTTACCTTTATTGGATAGAGGATAGTGAAGTGGCAGACAGGAGACAAGGGGCGAGAGTTGGGTAGGACATGCAAGAAAGGTCACTAGCTGGAACTGAACCAGGCACGTTGCGGTTATGTGCCATGTGCCGTAACCGTTCGGCTACCCGGGCACCGTAAGAGGATTTTTTTTCTCTGTTCCTGTTGCTAAGATTTCAGGGCAGGGAATTTGTTTCCTCTTCATAAATAACAGCACCAAGCTCCAAGTTTGTCTGAGAAGAAGTGCGGCTGGGTGACGGTGAACACTTTACTGGGCTCATTCAGGAGGCCCTTCAGTTCAGACTCTTAACTACCACCGTCGTTATTTTCAGTTAGGTTTAACCACTTGTCTGCCATAAACTTCAGATTGCTTTTGGGGTCCTCACCTTTGTCTTGTTGCGCGTGCTAGACATCCTGTTCTTGAGGAAGCTGAAGGTCCGGCTGACCTTGTATTTCTCCGACTCGACCTTGGAAGGGATAATGTATTTATCCCACTCCTCGTCCTCAATCCTGTTTAAATTTAGAAACAGAACCATAATAATCAGACACCAGCCATCGTAACTCAACACATCACTCTGAGGCCTACAGAAGAGACTGCAGTATTCAAAGTCCAACATTAAACTTCATAACGACAATGATCTTTTTTCCCGGTGTAAATACAGTTCAGTTAAACATTGAGGGATGTTGGTTTCATGCTGCAACTAAAGAATGTCCAAGCCGCGGTCTTCCCGGACCCCCGGTCTCCAGACCATTACTCTTAAGAACATGCTTGGCATGCTTGGAAGTTTTCAACACGCAGTCACCAAGGGCTCTAGTCTATGCCATTTATAGGTTGACCTTGGCAAGGTGCAATTAATAATGTGTCGGCGGCTCACAGTGTATGTTAGGTACACTGGGCGTACCAGGTGGAAGGCAGCAGTAGCTAGAAAGTTATCATTCATTAGTTATGGTGAAGCATTATAGCAACATGCATTATAAACTCACTTCAGCACATTTAAGACATGTTCAGACACAAAGCAATGCTGGCAATTCCTTTCCAGGCTCCATTCGTTTTAAACGAGCGGGTGACGCGAGAGACGGGGGATAATCAGCATTGTGGGCCGGGGGCAGCTTGTAAAAAGTTGAAAAATGCCGAACTTTTGGGTGATAGGGGCAACATACTGGTGGGCAATAGCCAATCAGATTCAAGCGTTTTGCTTATTACCTACCACGCTGAAAAACAAACCAAATTTTGGGTCCCACATTCTAGTTGCCGCCAAAACAAAAAGGAACAAGAAGCTCGTCATTTCACAGCCTGTGGATTCCCGCTTTTACACAGCATTCAGCTACAGGATTATCACAATGAAAACAATTAAGAAATTAAAAAACCGTTTGAGATGAAACTTTAAATCTTTTAAACTTTAAAAGTTTTAAGATAAAAAAAAGATAAAGAAAAAAAATAACAAATAACAATAATAAAAAAATTAAAATGTAAAAGTTTTAAGATTAAAAAGATCAAGAAAAAAAATAAAACAATAATAAATAAAAATAAAAAAAATTTAAAATCTAAAAAAAAATAAGAAAAAGTTTAAGAAAAAAAAAATAATATAAATAAAAATGAACAACAGTAAATAAGAAAAAGAAACTAAAAATAAGAAAAAATAATTTAAGATAAAAAATAAAGGAAAAAGAAAAAAAATAATGATAAATAACAATAAATAAAAAATGTAAAAAATAAAATAAATAAGAAAAAGGTTTAAGATTACAAAATATTTAAGCTTTTTTCAAGTTAAAAGATTGAACTTTAAGAATTTAAGAGATTTAAAAAAAGAGTTGACGAGATTAAAAATTAAGAGATTAAGAAATAATTAAGAGATTAAGAGTTGCCTCCAACAATTAATGCATTAACAGATTATATACAAACTGATGAATGTTGTAAGCATATCGGCGCTATTTTGGAGGGAGCAAAAGTACAACTTTAGCAATATGCCGCCTTGTGTCTGAACACAGCTTCAGTGTCAACTGACAAATCAACAGGTAGTTTCGTCAGAAGGCTCAATTCAAACCACACACACACAGCTGTGAAGTGACCATGTTGTCACTGGATGAATTGACGCATAAATGAACAAACAGGGTTAGAAAAGGGGGGTTAAGTCTGGCCACAGCTGTGGTCTGGTTGGGGCTACACATGCATGGCGGCGAGGCCATTCAGGTGACGACGTACTCTTTAAGGAACTCTGTGAGGGTGAGGTGTTGGAGCGACGCGCTGCTCTCCTCCTCTGCCGACTGGGCCCGCTTACGGAAACCCAGAACCCTGTACGGATACAACACACCTTAGACCCGGCTGCTGAGGTTGGGTCCACCGCAGGACTAAAGATGTTTCTATTCCCCCCCTTATATCAGGTGGGTCTGTAAACCTATACATAAGCGAAACATATGTGGATCTACAAAGCTATATGTGTAAATGACTTTTCTTTCTTTTCTTCTTTTTTTGATCCCCCCCCCCCTTTTCTCCCCAGTTGTACTTGGCCAATTACCCCACTCTTCCGAGTCATCCCGGTCGCTTCTCCACCGAGCGCTACCACATGTCCTCCAATACATGTGGAGTCGCCAGCCGCTTCTTTTCACCTGACAGTGAGGAGTTTCACCAGGGGGACATAGCACATGGGAGGATCACGCTATTCCCCCCAGTTCCCCCTACCCCCCGAACAGGCTCCCCGACCAACCAGAGGAGGCGCTAGTGCAGCGACCAGGACACATACCCACACCTGGCTTCCCACCCGCAGACATGGCCAATTGTGTCTGTAGAGATGCCCGACCAAGCCGGAGGTAACACGGGGATTCGAACCGCTGATCCTCGTGTTGGTAGGCAACGGAATAGACCGCTACGCTACCCGAACACCAAGAAGTTTTTTTTTTTTTTTAGGGAGGTGTGTTTGACACAAGCGAACAGTGGTGAAAGTGACAGGTCTACATGATGGTGACCTGAACATTGTTTCTAGATGCTGTTCTGTAATGTTAGCAAATGTTAACATCTAGAAAATGTACACTGTATCCCTTGGACCATAGTCTCATTTGGTTAAATCTGACAACCACGTCATATGATGATATCGTCAAGGAGTTACGGTAGCTGATTCGGGCTGAACTGGTTTTCTCGGCACTGGGTTTTAGGATTATTGTGCTCTTATTTCATAACCCAACGTTCTAATCTGACAAACAGGTTCTCTACGGTGAACTAATATGACACTTCCTCTGTTAGCAATGCATGTTTTATAGCAAATGAAGAGTATTAGAGCATGATAAATCAATGAGTCAGTTAGATGAGCAAAATGATGGTTTAAATATGAACTGTCAGACTGTGTAATCAAACCAAAGAATATTTACCAAGTTAATTGTGATTTATTGTACAGTAAGATTGTAAGATAAATGTTAACATCCTTCTAATTGGTGAGGTCCTTTGGATATCTACTTGCAGTTCAATATCAAAGATAATGGTTAGTCTAGTAAAGCCCCAAGCCTGTCTGTTTACGCTGGGTTATTTTGAGGTTGCAATCAGAGTGCTCTGGCCCTCGGGCCTTGTAACAGGAAGTATGTCACATCCTGTCCTGCCAGACCCCAACCACAGGTTTAATACTGGAGACTACACACACACACACACGCACGCATGCAAGCACGCACACACGCATGCACGCACCCACACACCCTAGCCAACCGCTAACCACTGGTCAACACTGAAAAAGAGAGGATGTCTGTTCAGCCCTGCAGAGTTTCAGTGACTATTTCCAAAGCTGGTGAATTGATACAGCAGCTTTACCTCTTTTCCCTCGGAGTCTCTGTCAGACTGAACGCTCTCTCCTCTGCAACGTAGAGCAAAAAACTGGGTCAGGAACATGCAATTAATATTTAATTTCACTTGCAGGCAGGTCGTGCATTCTCAGTCAACCAGTAAACAGGTTTCAAACCCGATCAGAATAAAACCAGAATGATTCTGTGGAGAAGAGAAATTAAACAGCAGAATCCCTAAAAAGACCTCGGTCCAGCAACCCCCTGCAGGGAGAGAGAGAGAGAGAGGAAACACAGGAAAGAGGCTCGAAAAACCAGATGAGAGTGAAGATGGAAAGTGAAAATCAGACCGACAGCCAGAAAAAGAAAAAAGAAAAGAAGAAAAAGAAACCCAAACAGAAACCAAACGATAAGAAATACTCCATCAAAAAGTGCACACGAGCTCAGAGCGTTTCTCCAAAGCCCCATAAGACACATTTAAGATCAGAGATTCAAGCCTGGATATCATGTAAATATGCATTTTGCACCAAAAATAATTAACTTACATTTGTAATGTCTGACATGAAGCTTTGGAGAAACAGAATACTCCACAGCTTCCAGCACAACAGAAGCAGCAAAATGGAAGAAGTCCTGTATTGAATCAGTATATCTGGCTTCATGAGAACAGCATTCCCCAGAAACTCGACTTTATAGACAAAGGGCTGCACAATTATGGAACAACAGACACATCTGATTGTATAGCCAGAGATTGTGACTATTGTTCTGGTTCCAGCATCCCCATGACCCTGAGAGCAGGATAAGCAGTTTAGATAATGGAATGGAATGGATGATTCAAGGAAAACCATGTTTTTCTACCCCTCAAGTTCACGTTGTGACTGTTTTCAATGATAGCAAGCACTTCAATTAAAATTACTTGTTTCTATGTTGATGACACACCAGTATTCTATGAATATCAATTTTGGAAACATTCATATTTTTTTAATCCCCCCGCCCCAATTGTATCCGGCCAATTACCCAATTCTTCCAAGCCGTGTCGGTCTCTGCTCCACCCCCTCTGCTGATCCAGGGAGGGCTGCAGACTACCATATGCCTCCTCCGATACATGTGGAGTTGCCAGACGCTTCTTTTCAGCTGACAGTGAGGAGATTCACCAGGGGGACGTAGCGCATGGGAGGACCACACTATCCCCCCACCCCGAACAGGTGCCCCAACTGACCAGAGGAGGCGCTAGTGCAGCGACCAGGACACATACCCACATCTGGCTTGCCACCCGCAGACACGGCCAGCTGTCTGTAGGGATGCCCAACCAAGCTGGAGGTAACACGGGGATTCGAACTGCCGATCCCCGTGTTGGTGGGCAACGGAATAGATCGCTATGCCACCCGGACACCCAGAAACATTCATACTTAAAGGTATAGCACATCAATTGTGCAGCCCTGGATCTAAAATCGCCCGTGTCCCACTTGATGAGTGTTTGCTGGCTGCTCTTCTTGTACTTACTAACTTGGTTGAGACGAGAGAGGGATTTAGAAAGAGAAAGAGCCTGAAGTAGAGAACGACCGCTGCTGCTGTACACACCATCTACACGGGACAAAGCATGACCTTAATAACTTGAGGACACGCTGAACACATGCATGTGTACTATACATACATACATGAGTGGCGGTGCACCAAGGCAGAGTCAACACAACGCACACATACTTTTACATTACCTAAAGAAAAGTGGTGTTTTCAACCCTATTTTCCATCGTTTGGAGTCACACCAAGCAACGGGTGACAGAACCTCTCAGTTGATTCAGCACCGAGTGAGCTAGCGTTAGCCAACTGCTGCTCACAAAGCTGCAAATTTAATCCTTCACCAAATAACCTCAACTAAAGGTTGACGTCTCTTTTGGCTCTGACGGACACTGTTTGTTATGAGAGGAGTCTAAAGAGCACTGGCCACGATATCAATCATTGAATTAAATAGATATTAATCCATTTCTAAGCCGGAGCAGAAGTCTCACTCTGTAATCCTGTGTGAGGAGTGAGTTGTTGCAGAAGGACAACAGTTTAAGTGTGAGGGAGTTGGAGAGGAGGGCAAAAAAGAAAATGTAAAAACATTCTATGTCTGCTCTGACTGACAATACTGGGACTATCTTCATTATGGAAGGTGTTTTCAAACACTTCTCTTTATATTGTGAGTTTGCTAGTGTCGAAAAGAGACCATTTAGTAGACATTATCTAGTGAGGGATTACATTGGTCCTTTGTCCACAGCAGTCAGCTAACACGAGCCTGCTCAATACCGAATCAGCTTAAAAGATTCTGTTACCAATCACCCAGTTTGACTCCGAACGACAGGAAAATAAGGCTACGGGTTAAGAAATACCAGTGGAGTGATTTACGACACCTGTCCGACCTTTCCTCAGTTAGACCTGCGGTACATGTGTCTGTTCAGCGGGCCCCTGTGGACACAGAGGTCAAAGGGCAGTAGGGTCAAAGGTGACTCACCCTCGGTCAGGTCGTAGATGGCCGTATCTCGGTTTAGCTGGGGGCGCGACGGCTTTGCCTTGGGCGAGGAGTAGGAGTAGGAGCGCAGACGAACCTCGGCTTCCTCTGGCTTCTGAATATGAGCAGAGTGAAGCGACTAAATGGCACGAAGAGAAAGAAGACCCACGTCCAGTGACCGACAGCAGAAAGGCCACTGCTTCTATCTGACCAAACACCACTTTTACAGGACAGGCACAAGTTCTCCCTTCCAAAAGGCAATCAAAATCAAGTCAACGTAATCCTTATGTGGGTCAATGTGAAGCCCTTAGATGGACTGTGGACTAGCTGTGGGCTCCAGACACAGCATGTGTTTGATTGTCAAACGGTTACACACGTTAACCAGGACCTTGACCTAGATGCTGAGGTACAAATCAATTTTTCAAAGCTGAAATCTGTGATAGTTCACCGATCTGTCCCTCCCCCGGCAGTGAGAACTACAAACAAGGTGTAGCAGCCATTGTGGCTGGTGTGCCGTCACTCAGCAGTAAACAGTTCCCACCATTGTAAAAATGGATCCTGTGACCAAAGCTAACACAGACAGTCTAATGTAGTACACACTACATCCCACTATATGGGAACACTGTTGTACAGTCATATTGGTTGTCACGGACACATCGGCATTGCATTTCAATAGGAACGTATTTACTGCTGCACTAGTGTTCTTCCTACCCGGTCAAAACATTTCAGCAGCGGTATACAGAGAGTGGAGAGTGTCTCCAACCATGGTAAAGATGACTGGTAGCATTATGGAGCCTGACTCCATGCTAGACGGATAAAATAACCATTTAATGAAGGAAAATCCTGGATTTCAGCTCAGTCTTTGCCTCTGTAAACACCTTTGTATTTGCTTTAAGCATTGATAGAAACGGGTCATTACTTTGCAGGATTACGGGTCATAAAGACGGTAGAATAATTTTTTGCAATTTTGGGTTTCAGTAGTGGAACTTCGAAATGAGCATGTTCATCAGCAAGTCTAGTGGGGGACGAGCTCAGACATCATACCTTGGTGGACTTGTGTGTGCTGTCAGAGTGTGTGCGATTGAAGTCCGGCGATGTATCAAAAGAATCCCTCTCTTCTCCCGAGCTGGATCGGAGGATGGGTTTTGGCCTCGGAGACGAAGAAGGGTGGAAATGGCCAAGTATATCCTCTTCACCGCTATCACACTCAAGATTAGGACTATTCACACACACACACACACACACACACACACACACACACACACACACACACACACACAAAGACAGACACAAAAACACGCAAATTTTGACAAATAAAAAGGCAAGCCAGGGCCCCCACTCCTTTTTTATTACTATTATTATTATTATTACTATTATTATCACTTATTATTTACTACAATTCAAGGATGATTTCTTTGACTTTTTTTCTGGGACATACTTGACAAATGTTGCTCCTGAAAGGTCATAATATTAATTATTAACTATCAGTGGAAGACAAACTGGAACCCATACTGACTGACCAACGGACAGAATTACAAACGGACAGGCATGCACACATTTGTCCTTTGATCACTGAGTTTCTCCGACATATCTCAGTTTGTAATGTTCCATATCTAACCAAGTTGGGTGAGAAGCCAGATGTGAGTACGTGTCCTGGTGGCTGCACTAGCGCCTCCTCTAGTCAGTCGGGGCGCCTGTTTGAGGGTGGGCGGGGAATAGCGTGATCCTCCCACGTGCTACGTCCCCCTGGTGAAACTCCTCACTGTCAGGTGAAAAGAAGGGGCTGGTGACTCCACATGTATCAGAGGAAGCAAGTGGTAGTCTGCAGCCCTCCCCGGATCAACAGAGGGGGTGGAGCAGCGACCAAGATAGCTCGGAAGAGTGGGGTAATTGGCAGGATACAATTGAGGAGAAAAAGGGGGGAAAAACATATGCTATTAGCTAATATTTATGCTAAAAATATTCAGTCTCGGCAGGAGAAAATACACTTTTATCGCCTAACTTTATAATTTTCCTTTACCTCAATAAAATTTCCAGGACTTTTGATTAATTCTACTATTTTCCAGGTGTTTTCCATGACTGGAAAGTTAGTCTATGTATAGATTTCCAGGATGTGTTGCAACCTTGTTTGCCATGTCAAACAAGGTTTTGATACACCCCCCCCTTTTTCTCCCCAATTGTATCCGGCCAATTACCACACTCTTCTGAGCCGTCCCGGTCGCTGCTCCACCACCTCTGCCGATTTGGGGAGGGCTGCAGACTACCACATGCCTTCTCCGATACATGTGGAGTTACCAGCCGCTTCTTTTCACCTGACAGTGAGGAGTTTCACCAGGGGGACATAGCACGTGGGAGGATCACGCTATTCCCCCTCCCCCTGAACAGGCGCCCCGACCGACCAGAGGAGGCACTAGTGCAGCGACCAGGACACATACCCACATCTGGCTTCCCACCCACAGACATGGCCAATTGTGTCTATAGGGACGCCCGACCAAGCCGAAGGTAACACGGGGCTTTGAACCGGCGATCCCCGTGTTGGTAGGCAACGGAATAGACCGCTATGCTACCCGGACGCCCCCATTTGATTAATTCTACTATTTTCCAGGTGTTTTCCATGACTGCAAAGTTAGTGTATAGATTTCCAGGATGTGTTGCAACCTTGTCGTGTCAATAACACATAATTGATTCATTGTTGATGGACATACTCAGAAAAAAAAGTAAAAAAAATTCTTGTATACGGTAATAGTGCATATGTGGTTGTACAGGCAAACGCGCGCACACGCACATACGCACACACACACACACACAGAGTGTAAGTTTCGGTGCATACTCTGGACCTAGCTAGCCTGGCTAGTCTGGCTAGCCTAGCGACAGCACGGTTCCTTTAGGGGTGAGGTTGAATGTCCTACAGCAGCAGCAGCAGGAAGCAGTGAATGCTCTGAAAGGAATGTACCATCAAAACACACAATCGAGTATATTAGAAAAACAGGTCGATTGTTTTCGGTCTTCCTGGTGACTTCAGTGTAGTCACAGCCAGCTCTGAAGTGGGCTGTGGCGTGAAGTCTGCAGCGTGCTGCCAGACGGACCAGGCCTGGTTATGTCAGCCCTGAAATGTTTTTAATTCTTTGAAAGAACCGAACTGCAAATCACTAACAAAACATCTGTACTGTGCCAGCGGTTAAATGTGCAGTTGCGTTACTTTCATTTCGGAACCAGATCAAACTGGCTGCAATGCATCCTGTCAGCCGTTTTATTTGGTTTGGACCGATCCTGACAGCGCACCAGAGAGCCAAATTCAAAAAGCCACACTTGAACACCATTCAGTTCATGTGTTTTAGTTTACGTTGCAGCCCAATCACATCTGTCTATTTTTAGATGGAGTGCGAGTCTGTGTGATGTGCACTACATCTATACTGCACACTTGGTGTGTCTTGTTTTGCACTGCTGCCGCCGTCTTTACTTTGATATTGAGTTGTAAATGATCTGCCTGCGTTGTGCCATCTTTAATGTTGTGTATCATCGTGTACTGCTCTCATGGTATGGTGTTACAGTCCTGTGTTCCATGTTTTCATATTTCATCGTTTTAACAACAAATCATACCGCAAAACGGTTGATCTGAACAAGTCAGACTTAACACATCTTCAAATCACACAGAATCGTCTTATCATCTTGTTCCAAGGATCATTCCCTCATGCAGAACGGACTACACTTCTTACCACGACCTGAGAAGATCTACCTCGTTGTCTAATTTGGTTATTTCATCTTAAAAGGAGCATTTTTAGAAGTAAAATGAGACGGTTTATGTGGAGTACTGCTTTAAGTTTTGTCTAACAACTGCATGGTTAAACTAAACTAGTCCTGCTTCAGACTACACAGAATACGTTAAAACCAATGCAACTGAACCTGCAATGCAAACAATTGATTTGATCTTGGTTCAAGAACTCTTAGTTGACATGTCTTATTGCACAGACAGATTATTTGCTTGTTTTGGAGATTTTCTTACCTGAATATGCTAAATGTTAATTCTGTCTCAGTTCTGAAAGTGCATTTTTAGCAGTGCAAAAATACTTCCTGTATGTTCTGCAAACTTGCAATAAATAAAGAGCTCTGAGTCGAAGCGTCTGTCAAAAGAGGTTGTCTCTTACCTCAGACATCGGCTGGCCTCCGCCAGGCTGGCCGTTCGGTGACTATGGCCAGGGGAGACGGGCCGGCACGGCTGCGTCTGACGCCTCAGTCCTCCCTCCAACAAACGGAAAGCAGAGGCCAATGGGGAGGAAGGAACAGAGGGGGAGGAGGAGGAGGCAACGGGAGAGGTAGGGGAGATGTGAGGGGATGGATCTCTTTGATGACCGGACCCCTGTACTCCTCTTTCTGCCTCCCAGTTCGGCGACGACGACGTGTGTCTGTTCAGGAAGCAGTTCACCAAGTCGGGGGGAGACCCAGCAAACGAGTCCCAGCATGGACTGCCCGTTTGGGCCACGGGGCTCGCGCCTTCCTCCCCTCGGTGGCGGTATCTTATATCCACATCTTCAACCTGGAAAAAGACCAAAGAAACTCCAAACTGTTGATCAGCATGTTTCTAGTCCCTAACTCCAGGTAACACACCATTCGCTGCTGACACAAACCCCGCCATCTGCTCTGACATTTACTTGGTATTGCCCGTGTGGCTTCATCCGAGGTAGGAGTTCACAGAAACACTGTTGACCGAGATTTAAGTAACATGTTCTCTATCACCTTTAACCTGCTCACACAAATCAATCTTTGGATTAAAGTTTTTAAGTTTTTCTGATGTGTCAGCTTGCGTTGGTTAGGTAAAAACATTCATACGACAAGCTAACTCTGCTCTGTAGAACATTATATATCCTCCATCGTGCCTTTGGAGGGCGGGAATGACACAAGGCGGACTTCTCCACACCTCTTCTCAGTCTATGTGATAATAGACGTGATTTACAAGCTCATTGTCAGATTTCTATTCAAGTCGTCAGCGGTCACGCACAACGTAAAATTCACACTCACACACACACACACACACACACACACACACACACATTTAACTTTGTTAACACAGACCCGGGTTAAAAAGAAACCGGAATTACCCTTTAATATGACTACGTGTTATGTTATGTCCTGATGTACATAAAGACAAGTGGATGGCCGCTGCTGAGACAGAGGACAATGCTGCATCTGTCAGTGTTTACATCTCAACTCACCTGGTCCACCAGCATGGCGTTGGCATACACTTGGTCCTTGCCGTGTATCATGGCCGACAGTCTGGCAGCTGCTGCCAGTGTAGAGGATGGGGGCTGGCTCTCCCTTATCGACTGGCTTTTCACTGCAGGGAGGGAGGGAGGGAGGGAGGGAGGGAGAGAGACAGACACAGAGAGAGACAGAGAGAGAGACAGGGGGGGGGGGAGAAAGAGAGATCAGGCTAAGTGACCATTGACTGGCAATCAAAGAAGATATAAAAAAACAGAGTATGTGGTCACCACACGACAGGTGAGACAGGTCGAGAAGGAGACGCACCTCCTTCATAACACGTGAAAAATATAAAAGTGAAAAAATACAAGGCAGACATTTTATTCCTCTACACAGAGAAAACTCCAAATTAAAAGTCCTCCTAGGAAAACTCTGGAGAACCTCACTGCCTGCCGACACGTGTCAGCGTGCCAAAACCTGAGGGCCAGTGAATGAGCAACACACACACACGTGTAAGAAAAACAGTGTTACCTGAACGTGATATGTGATGTAATATTACTATTCCATCACCATTATTATGTTACCACACTGCTGCGTTCCATCAGTGTTTATTTGTTTCCATCGTTCATACACTGTTTACACTTATGTTAAATGTGCAGTGGCAGTACAAATACACAAATGTACTGTTTCTGTCATGCCCACATCGTGAGCTGTATTAGAGATACACACGCACACACACACACACACACACACACACACACACACACACACATACAGAGAGGGACACACACACACACACACACAAAGGGAGAGAGGGGGAGAGAGAGAGAGAGAGCGAGGGGGAAGGAGAGAGAGAGTTTTTCAATATCCCACTCGGTTTTCATGGTAACATCGAGTACCCGTTCTCAAACACAGGAAGTGACATCGACATCCTGGCACGTTTCATGTCATTGTTCAGGACCGGGATCAGAAGTCTAACACCCCGGCTCACGTCTCCCTGCCTGTGTGTGTGTCTGTGTAGTTGTGTGTCAATTGTGTGTGGCGTGCGTGTGTGTAATGTGAGTAATGTGAGTGATGTTGAGACAACATATGCAGACACGCTAAGGTTTTACCCCACCCATCCATCCACACATGCTGGTGGACGGAAAGATCTGGCGGCGAGCACACAGCGGCTTTCAGAGGACCGCGTGTTCCCACAGTGGAGCCTCTGTGGCCGTCTGACAGAGGAAAACACCAACAGCTCCCTCTGGACTGCACAACACCGCTTCTCAGAAAAGAAGGTTTTCAGAGACGAGTTCGTAAAAGGAGACACACACACACACACACACACACACACACACACACACACATCAGGAGGCCGGCCTGCCGGAGAAATCCATCACCACCATGATCGACTTGAGGAGAGGTTTCTGTTTGGACGTAGTCAAGTATCATGTCAGAACGAGGGGCATTACGTCTCAAAGAAATACTGTGACAGACTGTTTCTGACTTCATTCTGATTAAAGACATGAATCAAGTTGTGTACTTTACTCTGCTTACTGCACCCACATTCTCTTTAGCAAGGCACTGGAACCTGAAATTGAGTTTCTCGCTCTTACCCTCTTACATGCATTATTTTTACTTCATCGTTATTTTTTTTGGGGGGGGGGGTCCCTCCCGGGGGGTCCCTCCCCCCCTTTCTCCCCAATTGTATCCGGCCAATTACCCCACTCTTCCGAGCTGTCCCGGTCTCTGCTCCACCTCCTCTGCTGATCCAGGGAGGGCTGCAGACTACCACATGCCCCCTCCCATACATGTGGAGTCGCCAGCCGCTTCTTTTCACCTGACAGTGAGGAGTTTCACCAGGGGGACGTAGCGCGTGGGAGGATCACGCTATTCCCCCCAGTCCCCCCCCCCCTCCCGAACAGGCGCCCCGACCGAACAGAGGAGGTGCTAGTATAGCGACCAGGACACATACCCACATCCGGCTTCCCACCCGCAGACACAGGGAACTGTGCCGGTAGTGACGCCCGACCAAGCCAGAGGTAACATGGGGATTTGAACCGCCGATCCGTGTTGGTAGGCAACGGAATAGACCGCCATGCTACCTGAACGCCTCCTTGAACGGCTTTTAATGTTCAGTCTTTACTGTTGATGCTAAAGTATCTTTAAAATAACCTTCTGGCATCTTTGCATCAGCTGCACTTCATGTATGAAAGGCAGTATAGAAACACCCATCCACCCATCATCCAACCCACTTATCCAACCAAGGGCTGTGGGATGCTGGAGCCTACCCCAGCAGTCACTGGATTGCAGGCGGGGAAACACCCTGGACTGGCCGCCAGGCCATCACAGCCCCCCCCCCCCCACACACACACACACACACACACATACTCACACCTAGGGACAATTTAGTACAGCTGAGTTACCTGACCTACATGTCTTTGGACTGCGGGAGGAAACCCACACAGACACAAGAAGAACATGCAAACTCCAAACAGGTGATGACCCGGGACGACCTCTAAGATTGGACTACCCCAGGGTTTAAACGCCGGACCTTCTCACTGTGAGGTGACTGCGTTAACCACTGCGCCACCTAAAATATATGGATATAATAATTATATATATAATAATTATATATATAATTTAGAAGAAGTGAGCCCGAACCAAAGGAGAAGGGCTCACCACTCTCATCCAGGGAGGGTGCCTGGTTTAAATTGGGGTACGGCTCCATCATAGTGTTCTTCTTGTTCTTGTTGGACACTTTTCGGTTTCGAGTTTTTGGATGCCATACTTCTTCGTTGTGAGGGGCTGGTTGACATTGTGCAGATTCCTGAGGTTGGACCGTCTGTCAACAGACGGTCCAACCAACAGCACAGAAACAAAGTTTACTATTATTAGGCTTATTATTAACCGCTCTGGTGGAGTTCATATCTGGTCAATGGTGGCAGACTTGTCCCACTTACGGCCGTGTTTAAGGCCATGTGTATGAAACAAGGCATGTTCAGACAAACCCCGGAGGACGCTGGAAGAAACTTGGAATAACTGGGACGCGAGTTTTCTGGAAAAGCAGACGAGGTTTTAACCACATCAGCATCCAGCAGTAACTGAGCAGTCCTCATCGAGGTAACAGTCGGAAGCAGCCTCATGACGTTCCTAATGACAGTCTCACCTTACAGAGGCACGCACACACACACACATACACACCACACACACACACACACACACACACACACACACACACCGATGCCAAGAGCCAAGAAACCATGTCTTATGGCGTTGCTTTTCTCGACCTAAACCACCCCAGTGTCCATAAAAGGCAAGCCTCGACAGTTTTCTTGAAAAACAGATCCACTGGTTTTATCCTCTGTTCCCAAGCCGCCGGCCCCGAAGCCGAGGGGGAGCGGGAGTCCAAGTCCTGCGGTGGCGAATAAATCAGACAGACAATTGGCTGTGCTTCCTGTGGGCGGTATGGCCCATAAATCTGAGAGGCGAATGGGGGAGTCGAACGTACGCTGACGAGTACAGCAGATGATTTCTGTTCCACCCACATCAAACATAACAGGGTCGACCCGAAGTCCACGTCGGGGACGCCACTCTGGTCCTCCACATCCATCCCGAGTCTCTGAAGACCCGAATTATCCCTGGAGCACGCACCGCAGCTCACGGATGAACCTAAACATACTGCCAATTACTGCTGTAGTCTGAAGTTAGCGGAACATGGCAACGTTGCAGAGCCACCGAGGCCTCCCATTGTTAAAACACCGCTAGGGACTCATTACTGCACGAGAGAACTTTACTTAGACTTGAACACGCACCAGTTACTGCACCGCTCCATGCTGCTGTTGTTGGCATGTATGTTTGTAAGTAAATATGTGTTTATGTATGTATGTAACTTATATCTATCTATCCAGCTATGTATATATATATATATCCTTCTTCTTTCGGCTTGTTTCTTGTTTCTCACCGGTCGCCACAGCGGATTGTACAGTTTCCAGCGGTACCCTGTGAGGGCACAGTACCAATGGCGGCCATTGTTAAGCCGGGCCTCAACCGATCCGGTACGGTCTTGTCAATACACATAATGATTTGGCAAAATTTTACATCGGATGCCCTTACTGACACCACCACTAACCCTATGGACGGGGGCACAGGTAAAGTGCTGGATGCCATCCCAGTATTCATGAACTTCCACCCATGCATGTCAGCACGTGTGTGTGTATGTGTGTGTGGTGGGTGTGTGTGTGTGTGTGTGTGTGTGTGTGTATATATATATATATATATATATATATATATATATATATATATATATCCATCCATTATCTGAACTGCTTATCCTGCTATCAGGGTCACGGGGATGCTGAAGCCTATCCCACCAGTCATTGGATGGCAGGCAAGGAGACACCCTGGACAGGCCGCCAAGAAGCATGCTCGCAAAGCTATCCATGCCGCCCCCCCAGCACCGCTTTTACATGCCCGGTCTGCAACTGCAACTGTGCATCCAGGATCGGACTATTCAGCCACCAAAGAACTCACAAATAGGAGAAGAGGGTCATCATCGGATATGATGCACAACCAGCAAGCAAGCATTGTTATTATATATTATATATATATAAAATCCAGTGATCAAGTAAATTCTTTATGAGACAGTACAAGCCTGTTTAATGCCATAAGCAATCATCAGCTGTCTTTCCCGTGTAGTTTTATTGACAGCTGATGATTGCTTATGGCACGAAACAGGTTTGTACTGTCTCATAAAGAATTTACTTGACTCACTGGATTATTTTGCTCCTTATTTGTTGAGCACTTTACCTACTGTTGAGTCTTTCTTTTAATAAAGTTATATGTATTACATATATATAGCTGCAATGTATTAAACTTTTTTCCTGTATCTGTGTTGATATTATATATATAATATATAATATACACACACACACACACACACACACACACACACACATATATATATATATATATATATATATATATATCAGGAACACTTTATTTGTCATTTCACTTCATGCACTTGCATAAATGAAATGAAACGAAATGCCGTTTCCCCCAGCCCACAGCAGTACCACACAAAGACAAAAACACATCCAAAAACTACAACAAAACACATCCAAACTAACACATACACTAAACAAAAAAATCACTGTCCAAGGGAACAAACACCAGCCATTATGACTGTCAGAACTGCCGGTCTGCATGGGTTAGCAGTTAGCTTAGCCTGCCCTGCTTCCACGTCCTGTCAGACCACCCTTGGTGTTTCCTCCCTGGGCGCAGCTCTAGGAAAGGGGCCGTGGTCCCCGAGCCCACCGAAAAAAGCAGATCAAACTCTCCCAACCAATCCAGTGCAGGCTCTCCCAGCCAGACACCCTCGACACACCTCCCCGCACTCCTCACGACGACATCAAAAACACCAAAGTCAACGCCAGGTGAGACAGCCACCAGACCGCCCTCAGTGTTATCAGAACTGCTGGTCTGTATGGGCTAGCAGTTAGCTTAGCCTGCCCAGCTCTCCCAGCGATCAAACAAAAACAAAACTTAGACGCTGATATGGACAAAGATACTGCATGGATGGCACTGGGTGAGGCTGCCACGATTTTATTTTTTTTTGTTAGTATAGGGCCCCATAAAAATTTTTTTTTAAAAAGTTGATGCACTAGTTAAATAAAAAGGGAGGGGTGTAGCCTATAGTCTACAGTATAATAAGGGATTACTTTCTGTTGTAGTAACACGTTGCATTTGCTATTAGGCACAGATTGTTCTGTTCTGTTATGTTGCATGGCATCGAGTAAAGAACCAGAAAACTTAGACCCCTTCTCCAGTGTTTTGCAGGCAGCCTCACCCAGTGCCGGAAGATGGCAGCGCGAAATCACATTTGCGTCGGCCTCACCCAGTAACCGTCCATGCAGTGTCTTTGTCCACATCAATATGTTATGTATGTATGTATGTATGTATGTATGTATGTATGTATGTATGTATACATGTATACATGTATACATGTATACATGTATACATGTACATACGTATGTACGTATGCGTGTACATATGTATGTATGAATGCGTGTGTATGTACGTATGTTTACGTATGTACGTATGTATGCATGTATGTGTGTATGTACGTATGCACATTTGTAGGTACGTACACTACCGTTCAAAAGTTTGGGATCACCCAAACAATTTCGTGTTTTCCATGAAAAGTCACACTTATTCACCACCATATGTTGTGAAATGAATAGAAAATAGAGTCGAGACATTGACAAGGTTAGAAATAATGATTTGTATTTGAAATAAGATTTTTTTTACATCAAACTTTGCTTTCGTCAAAGAATCCTCCATTTGCAGCAATTACAGCATTGCAGACCTTTGGCATTCTAGCTGTTAATTTGTTGAGGTAATCTGGAGAAATTGCACCCCACGCTTCCAGAAGCAGCCGGTGTGTACTACTCCCTTCAGAGGACAGCACAAACAGGCTCTAACAGGTACTATTTAATGAAGATGCCAGTTGGGGACCTGTGAGGCGTCTGTTTCTCAAACTAGAGACTCTAATGTACTTATCTTCTTGCTCAGTTGTGCAACGCGGCCTCCCACTTCTTTTTCTACTCTGGTTAGAGCCTGTTTGTGCTGTCCTCTGAAGGGAGTAGTACACACCGGTGTAGGAACTCTTCAATTTCTTAGCAATTTCTCGCATGGAATAGCCTTCATTTCTAAGAACAAGAATAGACTGTCGAGTTTCAGATGAAAGTTCTCTTTTTCTGGCCATTTTGAGCGTTTAATTGACCCCACAAATGTGATGCTCCAGAAACTCAATCTGCTCAAAGAAGTGCCCATCCAACCAATCCAACTTGTGGGAGCTGCTTCTGGAAGCGTGGGGTGCAATTTCTCCAGATTACCTCAACAAATTAACAGCTAGAATGCCAAAGGTCTGCAATGCTGTAATTGCTGCAAATGGAGGATTCTTTGACGAAAGCAAAGTTTGATGTAAAAAAAATCTTATTTCAAATACAAATCATTATTTCTAACCTTGTCAATGTCTTGACTCTATTTTCTATTCATTTCACAACATATGGTGGTGAATAAGTGTGACTTTTCATGGAAAACACAAAATTGTTTGGGTGATCCCAAACTTTTGAACGGTAGTGTATGTACGTATGTACGTATGTGTGTGTGTGTGTGTGTATGTATGTATGTATGTATGTATGTATGTATGTATGTATGTATGTATGTATGTATGTATGTATGTATGTATGTATGTATGTATGTATGTATGTACGTGTGTTTATGTATGTATGCACTCTCAATGTTTGCATCCAACCTGACAGGTCTCTCCTATCAGGTGACATGGAGGGGATCTGTGTCGGAGCCTCGCAGACTGACTACAGGCGTTCCACAAGGTTCGGTTCTGGGTCCTCTCCTGTTCTCCCTGTACACGACATCCCTGGGTTCTGTTATTCACTTGCATGACTTCTCTTACCATTGTTATGCCGATGACACCCAGCTGATCTTGTCCTTCCCTCCCTCTGACACACAAGTAGAGACACGCATTGCTGCATGCTTGACTGGCATCTCGGGAGTGGAAGGCGACACACCACTTGAAGCTCAATCTGGACAAGACAGAGCTGATGTTCCTCTTGGGGAAAGGTTGCCGGCACCGAGACCTGGCCATCACCATTGAGAACATCGTGGTGACGCCAACTTGGACAGCGAGGAATCTGGGTGTGATCCTGGACGACCAACTGTCGTTTGCTGAAAACGTTGCATCGGTTGCTCGCTCCTGCAGATTTCTCCTCTATAACATCAGGAGGATTCGCCCATTCCTTACTGACGAGACGGCACAGGTGCTCATCCAGGCTCTGGTCATCTCCCAGCCCTTGCTGGCGCCCCGGTGTCAGCCATCAGACCTCTGGAGCTTGTTCAGAAAGCTGCAGCTCGTCTGGTGTTCAACCGCCCTAAGTTCTCCCACACAACTCCCCTTCTCATGTCCCTACACTGGCTCCCAGTAGCTGCTCGCATCCAGTTTGAGACTCTGGTGCTAGCCTACAGGGCAATGAAAGGAACAGCTCCTTCCCGTCTCCAGGTCATGGTCAAGCCCTACACCCCCCCCCCCGACCATTTTGCTCTGCTGCCTTGGGACACCTGGTTGCCCCGTCGCTCAGAGGCCCTTGCTGCCGATCGACCCGGTCATGACTCTTTTCTGTCCTGGCCCCACAGTGGTGGAATGAACTCCCCACTGATGTCAGGACAGCGGAGTCGCTGCCCATCTTTCGGCCCAGGTTGAAAACTCACCTCTTCAAGAACTACTACCCTGGTACTTGTTCTTAGCACTTATTGTATTCACTCATTTAAAAAAAAAACTCTCTTTCTTGCGCTTTTACTTTAGCACTGGTTTTGCTCTTAGATGCTTGTTTATATGCACTTATGACCTCTGATGACTAGTAGTTCTCCTGATTTCCTTTGTTAAATGCACTTACTGTAAGTCACTTTGGATAAAAGCGTTGGCTAAATGACTGTAATGTAATGTAAAGTAATGTGTGTATGTACATATGTACGTACATACGTATGTATGTATATATGTATGTATGTATGTATGTATGTATGTATGTGTGTGTGTATGTATGCATGTATGTATGTATGTATGTGTGTGTGTATGTATGTATGTAAATGTATATATGTAAAGTAAATTGTAGGTTCTGACAACGAAAGACAAAATCCTCATATGTTTAAAATACTCAACTAATAAATCCTGATTCTGATGATCCAGATCCATAATATCTGTGCAGCACACACCAAAGAACTGGTCCAGAATGTTTTCTGGTGTGAATTAGATCCAACAAGGACCAGGACCTGGAGTTGGGTCAAGCCGCCGTTTGAAATTGTATTTCGTTCCAGACGAAACAACCACAGGAACTTGACAGACAGCCCTAAATGGTTCAAGTTCTGGACCATGTCCAAACCCACAGCTGGCCTACGAGCACCCGATCATTCACACACCTCCGACCTCTAAACAGTGACTCAGTGAACATTACTGTCAGGCAGCGAGATCTGTGTTTAACATTAGTTAAACTGGGATAATAACAGAAGGGCAGGCAGTTCATATTACTGACAAGTCAGGGCAGACCAGAAATTCATCTATCGGCCGGAGGAGTTGTCTTATCACAGCTACCAAACGGTCGTCTGGGGGGTTCTCAGTACTTTCTTTTTTTTTTGAGAGGGAATAATGGAGAGCAGTTTGCAGGGTTGTTTGCACAGGATTTGGCTTTGAAAATGTAGACTCCATGTGATATTCAGCACACGTCCCCCGAGTGAGGGCCAAGACTTTACAGTAGCACTGCCTGGGAGGTTGCAGGAGACAGGGAGGGGGCGAGAGAGAGGGGAGAGAGAGAGAGAGAGGAGAGAGCAAGAGCAGAGAGAGTGAGCGAGAGAGGAGAGCGAGAGAGTGAGAGACAGAGAGAGGAGAGAGAGAGGAAAGCGAGCGAGAGCGACAGAGAAAGAGGAGAGAGAGGAAAGTGAGAGAGAGGAGCAAGAGAGAGAGAGAGGAGAGATGAACGAGAGAGGAGAGCAAGAGAGGTCTTTCGAATTTTAAAACAGCTCTTTAACAAGAAACACATTGTAACAATGACACATCTTTTTACTCCTTCACATGAACATGTCCAAAAACATGGTTCATGTTCCAACACGGAACCCCAGACTGAGTCCATGAGAGAATCTGAACACGTTATCCATAACTTCACCTTGTACCATGTGCTGCTGCAACACTGCACATAACCAGTCATGCCAATACAGCCTCTCTCAACTGAAGTGAACTGAGAGAGAGCAAGAGGGACAGGAGAGAGAGAGGAGAGAGGAGAGCGAGAGAGGGCACAGTGAGAGAGACAGAGAGGAGAGGGAGACAAAGAGAGAGACAGAGAGAGAGAGGAGAGCGAGAGAGACAGCAGAGACAGTGAGCGAGAGAAGACAGAGCGAGAACAGAGAGAGCAGAGAGAGTGAGCGAGAGAGAGGAGACGGGGAGAGCGAGTAAGCGAGAGAGAGGAGAGGAAAGCGAGAGAGCGAGAGAGACAAGAGAGGAGAGTGAGAGAGAGAGAGAGCAACAGAGAAAGAGAGAGAGGCGAGCGAGAGAGAGGAGAGAGCTCCAAAGAGACTCAGACAAAGACAGCAGTCAGTGCCAGTTTTCCAGACCAGCACAGTTAAACACAGAGTATGACCCTCTGGCCCACACACACACCCCAGGGAGGGAGAGGGAGAGAGAGAGAGAGAGAGAGAGAGAGAGAGAGAGGGAGAGGGAGAGAGAGAGAGAGAGAGAGAGGGAGAGAGACTTTTTTTTGACTTTTAACAATACTTTAATAAAAATCACAAGAAAATTACAACACAAAGACCAACATGGCCAGTAACATCACATTCACAGAATCTGATGTTATGACCATGTTGGTCTTGTGTTGTAATTTTCTTGTGATTTGAGAGAGAGATAAAGAGAGAGAGGGAGAGGGAGAGAGAGAGAGAGAGAGAGAGGGTGGGCGAGGCTGTGACAAGGAGTCTTTCTCAAGGTTTTCCTCCACTTTGGGAGCTGCTGGCATGTTTGCGCTGGGAAAAACAAAGCGCTTCAGAGAGACCAGAGCACCACAACACCGATAACCACCACACAACTTAACCCAACGTGAGTTAAAAAAGAAGAAGTTTATTTGTTCACGCGGCCACTTCTCTCGTGGCATGATGGTGGCGTTCTATTATTATGATGATTCATAACTTTGTCACCATTTATCATCATTTTGCGGAGCGGGAACAGCCTGACGACGGGGTAAAACAACAGTCTGCAGCTCTAAAATAAACGTGGCCGGGGGTCTTGTTACCCCAGAAGAAAGGCAGAGGTGATTATTTGACATAAACGTTCTGTGAGAGCATTTAAATCGTTATAACAATCGTCCACCAAAATCCACAAACCCCACACTGAGTTATGACACCTGCAGCCGACACGCCGGTCCAAAGATCACACCGCCTGCCCCCCCGCCGTTTATACTCAAGCATGTCATCCTGCCTCCACGGAGGTCTGGGAAGAGGTAAATCTAGATTGTGAGCTGATCCGGCCTCGGGGCGGAGAAATAAACCGTGGCCGAGCACACCTGAAATCACCGCCCCCCCTTTCCCTCAATTGTACTTGGCCAATTACCCCACTCCTGGTCGCTGCTCCACCCCCTCTGCTGATCCAGGGAGGGCTGCAGACTACCACATGCCTCCTCCGATACATGTGGAGTCACCAGCCACTTCTTTTCACCTGACAGTGAGGAGTTTCACCAGGGGGACGTAGCACATGGGGGCATCACGCTATTCCCCGCAGTCCCCCAGTCCCCCCGCCCGAACAGGTGCCCCGACCGACCAGAGGAGGCGCTAGTGCAGTGACCAGGACACATACCCACATCCGGCTCCCCACCCACAGACACGACACCCGGCCAAGCCAGCGGTAACACGGGGATTTGAACTGGCGATCCCCGTGTTGATAGGCAACGGAATAGACCGCCACGCCACCAGGACCCCCCCCCCGAAATGACATTTTAACCTCACAGGTGCACGCTGACACCCGAGGCAGCTCATATCAGTTGTTGGATAGGACCCGAAAAGTGGATGTTTTGAAATTTACACACACACACACACACACACACACACACACACGGACTAATCTGAACAAGAAAATAAAAGAATAGGTTTGGTTAAAATAAAGTGTGTATCCGGTGATAAAAGGGTATGGTTGGTTAGGGTAAAGTGTGTATCCGGTGATAAAAGGGTATGTTTGGTTAAGGTAAAGTAGGTATCTGGTGATAAAAGGGTATGGTTGGTTAGGGTAAAGTAGGTATCCGGTGATAAAAGGGTATGTTTGGTTAGGGTAAAGTGTGTATCCGGTGATAAAAGGGTATGTTTGGTTAGGGTAAAGTGTGTATCCGGTGATAAAAGGGTATGGTTGGTTAGGGTAAAGTGGGTATCCGGTGATAAAAGGGTATGTTTGGTTAGGGTAAAGTGTGTATCCGGTGATAAAAGGGAATGGTTGGTTAGGGTAAAGTGTGTATCTGGTGATAAAAGGGTATGGTTGGTTAGGGTAAAGTGGGTATCCGGTGATAAAAGGGTATGTTTGGTTAAGGTAAAGTGTGTATCCGGTGATAAAAGGGTATGTATGGTTAGGGTAAAGTGTGTATCCGGTGATAAAAGGGTATGTTTGGTTAGGGTAAAGTGTGTATCCGGTGATAAAAGGGTATGTTTGGTTAAGGTAAAGTGTGTATCCGGTGATAAAAGGGTATGTTTGGTTAAGGTAAAGTGTGTATCCGGTGATAAAAGGGTATGTTTGGCTAGGGTAAAGTGTGTATCCGGTGATAAAAGGGTATGGTTGGTTAGGGTAAAGTAGGTATCCGGTGATAAAAGGGTATGTTTGGTTAAGGTAAAGTGTGTATCCGGTGATAAAAGGGTATGTTTGGTTAGGGTAAAGTGTGTATCCGGTGATAAAAGGGTATGTTTGGCTAGGGTAAAGTGTGTATCCGGTGATAAAAGGGTATGTTTGGTTAGGGTAAAGTGTGTATCCAGTGATAAAAGGGTATGGTTGGTTAGGGTAAAGTGTGTATCCGGTGATAAAAGGGTATGTTTGGTTAGGGTAAAGTGTGTATCCGGTGATAAAAGGGTATGTTTGGTTAGGGTAAAGTGTGTATCCAGTGATAAAAGGGTATGGTTGGTTAGGGTAAAGTGTGTATCCAGTGATAAAAGGGTATGTTTGGTTAGGGTAAAGTGTGTATCCGGTGATAAAAGGGTATGTTTGGTTAGGGTAAAGTGTGTATCCGGTGATAAAAGGGTATGTTTGGTTAAGGTAAAGTGTGTATCCGGTGATAAAAGGGTATGTTTGGCTAGGGTAAAGTGTGTATCCGGTGATAAAAGGGTATGGTTGGTTAGGGTAAAGTAGGTATCCGGTGATAAAAGGGTATGGTTGGTTAGGGTAAAGTGTGTATCCGGTGATAAAAGGGTATGTATGGTTAAGGTAAAGTGGGTATCCGGTGATAAAAGGGTATGTTTGGTTAGGGTAAAGTGTGTATCCGGTGATAAAAGGGTATGGTTGGTTAGGGTAAAGTAGGTATCTGGTGATAAAAGGGTATGGTTGGTTAGGGTAAAGTAGGTATCCGGTGATAAAAGGGTATGTTTGGTTAGGGTAAAGTGTGTATCCGGTGATAAAAGGGTATGTTTGGTTAGGGTAAAGTGTGTATCCGGTGATAAAAGGGTATGTTTGGTTAGGGTAAAGTGTGTATCCGGTGATAAAAGGGTATGTTTGGTTAGGGTAAAGTGTGTATCCGGTGATAAAAGGGTATGTTTGGTTAGGGTAAAGTGTGTATCCGGTGATAAAAGGGTATGTTTGGTTAAGGTAAATTGGGTATCCGGTGATAAAAGGGTATGTTTGGTTAGGGTAAAGTGTGTATCCGGTGATAAAAGGGTATGTTTGGTTAGGGTAAAGTGTGTATCCGGTGATAAAAGGGTATGTTTGGTTAAGGTAAATTGGGTATCCGGTGATAAAAGGGTATGTTTGGTTAGGGTAAAGTGTGCATCCGGTGATAAAAGGGTATGTTTGGTTAAGGTAAATTGGGTATCCGGTGATAAAAGGGTATGTTTGGTTAGGGTAAAGTGTGTATCCGGTGATAAAAGGGTATGTTTGGTTAGGGTAAAGTGTGTATCCGGTGATAAAAGGGTATGTTTGGTTAAGGTAAAGTGTGTATCCGGTGATAAAAGGGTATGTTTGGTTAGGGTAAAGTGTGTATCCGGTGATAAAAGGGTATGTTTGGTTAAGGTAAATTGGGTATCCGGTGATAAAAGGGTATGTTTGGTTAGGGTAAAGTGTGTATCCGGTGATAAAAGGGTATGTTTGGTTAGGGTAAAGTGTGCATCCGGTGATAAAAGGGTATGTTTGGTTAGGGTAAAGTGTGTATCCGGTGATAAAAGGGTATGTTTGGTTAAGGTAAATTGGGTATCCGGTGATAAAAGGGTATGTTTGGTTAGGGTAAAGTGTGCATCCGGTGATAAAAGGGTATGTTTGGTTAAGGTAAATTGGGTATCCGGTGATAAAAGGGTATGTTTGGTTAGGGTAAAGTGTGTATCCGGTGATAAAAGGGTATGTTTGGTTAGGGTAAAGTGTGTATCCGGTGATAAAAGGGTATGTTTGGTTAGGGTAAAGTGTGTATCTGGTGATAAAAGGGTATGTTTGGTTAGGGTAAAGTGTGTATCCGGTGATAAAAGGGTATGTTTGGTTAGGGTAAAGTGTGCATCCGGTGATAAAAGGGTATGTTTGGTTAGGGTAAAGTGTGTATCCGGTGATAAAAGGGTATGTTTGGTTAGGGTAAAGTGTGTATCCGGTGATAAAAGGGTATGTTTGGTTAGGGTAAAGTGTGTATCCGGTGATAAAAGGGTATGGTTGGTTAGGGTAAAGTGTGTATCCGGTGATAAAAGGGTATGTTTGGTTAAGGTAAATTGGGTATCCGGTGATAAAAGGGTATGGTTGGTTAGGGTAAAGTGTGTATCCGGTGATAAAAGGGTATGTTTGGTTAGGGTAAAGTGTGTATCCGGTGATAAAAGGGTATGTTTGGTTAGGGTAAAGTGTGTATCCGGTGATAAAAGGGTATGTATGGTTAGGGTAAAGTGTGTATCCGGTGATAAAAGGGTATGTTTGGTTAAGGTAAATTGGGTATCCGGTGATAAAAGGGTATGTTTGGTTAGGGTAAAGTGTGTATCCGGTGATAAAAGGGTATGTTTGGTTAGGGTAAAGTGTGTATCCGGTGATAAAAGGGTATGTATGGTTAGGGTAAAGTGTGTATCCGGTGATAAAAGGGTATGTTTGGTTAAGGTAAATTGGGTATCCGGTGATAAAAGGGTATGTTTGGTTAGGGTAAAGTGTGTATCCGGTGATAAAAGGGTATGGTTGGTTAGGGTAAAGTGTGTATCCGGTGATAAAAGGGTATGTTTGGTTAAGGTAAATTGGGTATCCGGTGATAAAAGGGTATGTTTGGTTAGGGTAAAGTGTGTATCCGGTGATAAAAGGGTATGTATGGTTAAGGTAAAGTGTGTATCCGGTGATAAAAGGGTATGTTTGGTTAGGGTAAAGTGTGCATCCGGTGATAAAAGGGTATGTTTGGTTAAGGTAAATTGGGTATCCGGTGATAAAAGGGTATGTTTGGTTAGGGTAAAGTGTGTATCCGGTGATAAAAGGGTATGGTTGGTTAGGGTAAAGTGTGCATCCGGTGATAAAAGGGTATGTTTGGTTAGGGTAAATTGGGTATCCGGTAATAAAAGGGTATGTTTGGTTAGGGTAAAGTGGGTATCCGGTGATAAAAGGGTATGTTTGGCTAGGGTAAAGTGTGTATCCGGTGATAAAAGGGTATGTTTGGTTAGGGTAAATTGGGTATCCGGTGCAGTGGGAATAACAGGGATACGGGTGGTGTCAGTCACAATTAAGATGCAATAATGTGAATTATCTGCTGGAAGTTTTACGGTTGCAGACGGAAAGAGAGATGACCGGGGCTCAGCCATGACAGTAACCTGATCTAGCCCCCCCCCCCCCACACACACACACACACACACACACTCAGGCAATGAAGTGTGTAAAAGCCAGTCAGCGTCTGGTCTATTTTAAGCGTTCACCTCAGTACCAACCCTCTACTGGCCAGCCACACACTGACACACACACTGACATACTCAGTATGCCTCAATGTCAAGTACTGATATTATCTTGATTTGATAGCAAACTGACAATATCGTAAACGGAGCAATCAGAGACAATGACATCAAAATCTGAGTATAACTGAGAGACACACACACACACACACACACACACACACACAGGATGTGATGACAAACGATGTGTGGGCAAACCATAAGGCCATGACAGCATCCATAAGGCTTGCAGGGGGATGGTCAACAAGTCAGTGGAGTTCTCTCTCTCTCCACCAGGAGCACCAGTACTAGTACCAGGAGTACTGGGCATTATGGGGAATAATATTATCACAATAATCATATAATCCTAGTACTTTCTTTTCCCCCCTCATTTTCTCCCTAATTGTTCTCGGCCACTGACCCTATTTTCCGAGCCGTCCCGGTCGCTGCTCCACCCGCTCTGCCGATCCGGGGAGGGCTGCAGACTACCACATGCCTCCTCCCATACCTGTGGAGTCACCAGCCGCTTCTTTTCACCTGACAGTGAGGAGTTTCACCAGGGGGACGTAGCGCGTGGGAGGATCACGCTATTCCCCCCAGTTCCCGGTGAAAAGGTCAGGTGAAAAGAAGCGGCTGGTGACTCCACATGTATCGGAGAAGTGGTGGTCTGCAGCCCTCCCCGGATAGGCGGGGGGCAGCGACCGGGACGGCTCGGAGAGTGGGGTTGATTGGCCAGGTACAATTGGGGGGAAAAAGGGGTACTTTTTTTTTTTAATTGTGTCTGTAGGGATACCCCGACCAAGCTGGAGGAAACACGGGGGATTCGAACCAGCGATCCCCGTGTTGGTAGGCAACGGAATAGACCGCTACGCAGGACATTTTACACCATCTATCTTTCTCTGTGTCGGTATATATCACAACATCTGCAAAAAAGAAACCAAACCAGGTTGCTGCCGTTGAAGTGCTTGGCAGTGTAAACGATGATATCAAACCAGCAGCTTCACATAATCCCCTTCACACACCTCAGACCTCATCTGAGAGAGTTCAGGTGGACAGGCTCTCCCGTGTTGACTCACACAGCAAAACGGTGCATCAACAGCATGACAATATCCACACACGACAATATCCACATTCCCACACGCAGTTTATCTGTGGAAAGATAGACTGATAATACTGAATTAATGCCCGGCTGAGCGGTATGAGAAGTGCATCAAAAGCCACTCGGTAGGTCTCGACGTCCCGATGTCACACCCCACGCCATCACATGCCAGCTTACATCATTAGCAAGCACGCTACCGACTCTCGACCGACCCAATGCTGCCCTGCGGGGTAAGTGTGGGGCAATAGTAACAGACCAATATTAACTTTATTGTTGCGGAGCGAGTGGTAAATAATGAAACAGAAAACAGGACTGCCAGGAGGGCAGGGTTTGTGGTTTTTCCATGAGACTCGTTTCTCTCAGTAGAATTTCCTTCCACGCGCGTCTCCTATCTGGAAACTGCGATGACGGCACCTTTAACAGGACTGAACCGTGAAGTGAGACAACTACGGGGGGGGGGGGGGGGGAGAGAGAGAGAGAAAAACGCAGGCCTTGCATGTCTGACTAACAGTTGCTGGAAAGTCGACCAGTTTTAAGATCTACAAAACAAGAGCTGAGTCCTCCAGAGCCAAGTCAGGATGCAAGGGAACATCTGAGTGCCATCGTCAACATCTCAGGAAATTCAACCATCATCATTTCATGACCATGAGTGTTCCCTGTCCGGACACATACAGACACACTGCGACCAGAGAACAGTCTGTCTGAAGCAGTCCGGACACATACAGACACACTGCGACCAGAGAACAGCCTGTCTGAAGCAGTCCGGACACATACAGACACACTGCGACCAGAGAAGAGTCTGTCTGAAGCAGTCCGGACACATACAGACACACTGCGACCAGAGAACAGTCTGTCTGAAGCAGTCCGGACACATACAGACACACTGCGACCAGAGAAGAGTCTGTCTGAAGCAGTCGGAGAGTCTCAACATCACAGACACACGTCTTACCATCTTGTTTCAGAAACCATTCACCCATCGACAACGGACAGTGTAAGACTACCACGGTGTCAGAATATTTAACCCGTTTCAGAACGTCTTACTCAGCTGAAATACTGCACCTGTGGATGATTTTGCATGTTTTGGGGCTTTTCTGACGTGTCCATGCTAAACGCCATCTCAGTTTTGACACGGTGGTTTCACAGAGCACATGCAAACTGCCCGCTGAAAGCATCAAAGGCCCGGTCTGGGATTTGTGTGACAGGTATTCTGATAGTCATAATTACACAGTTTGGGTTACAGATGGAAAATAAGCATTTTGCATCTTTCTCAGACGATTGTGACTGAAAATGTGCCCGTTTAAGTCCAGACTTCACGACCGTTAGCCAGGTAAACAAACCTTCTACAGCATCAGAAAACACTAGAAACCCAGATTCAGTCGTTCAGCGCGCGTCCTTGTATTAAGAGACCTGTCAATCAATCCGGGGGTGACAGCAGCTCCCAGTGCCGTGGTTTGTGTTTTGTCAGCGTGGCGACACCTCTGGTTCACATTTGGATTGAGGATTGCACCTTTAAGCGCTTCTCCTACAGTGTAAAGGAACAAATGAAGCATTTGCGAGTTAATCTGCAATTACCTTTCTGTCCGGTCTTCCGGCGTATCCTCATCTTGGGAAAAGAGGGCCAGGAGTAGTTGAACGGAGAGTCGGAATCTGAGTCCATGATTCGGTTTTTGGGGGTTTATCGTGAAATAAATGAACGTCTTGTTCACTGGACTTCCATTTTGCTGCTGTCTGAGCAGAGCGCGGGGCTCCTCTGTTTTCCAGAGACCCTCCGGAGGCACGCTGACACTTCAGGAGTGAGCCAGCATGCCCCCCACCCCCCTCCTACCCCCATCTACCTCCAACTACCCCTCCCCCCTTACAGTCCTCCCCCTTCTACCCCCCCTCGCCTCCCCGTCACTCTGAACCCGCTGCCCGTCCAACAGAACTAGGATTTATCACTCCAGTTCTTCTCGTCTTCTGCCCCGACTCGCTCCTCGTCTTCCCGGCTTTTCGTTCCCGACACGCTTCTCTCTTTCTCAGTCTCTCCCTCTCTCCCCCTTTCTCCGTCTTTCCTTCATAAACCTGCGCCAACTCTGCACCGGTCTCACTCTGTCACCCACTAATCAGCCTCACACTCGATAGAGAGAAAGAGAGACAGAGAGAGGAAGAGAGAGAGCAACACATGCTGACAGGGGGATGGGGGGCAGGCAACGACGGGTGGAAAGAGAGTTACAGAGAGAGAGAGACTGTGAGCGAGCAAGAGAGTTAGAGAGAGAGACAGAGGGTTAGAGAGAGAGTTAAGAGAGAGTTAGAGACAGCGAGAGAGAGAGACAGAGAGAGACAGAGAGCGAGAGCTCAAATGCAGGGAGTGACTTAAGGAACAGCAAGGACGAACACGAGGGCAGACAGACAGACAGACAGAAAGAAAGACAGGTAGACAAACAGACAGTTGGACGGACAGACAGACAGACAGACAGACAGACAGACAGACAGACAGACAGAGAGGGACAGGTATACAAACAGAAACATACAGACAGACAGAAAAACAGTGATACAGACAGACAGACAATTGGACAGACACAGACAGACGGATAGACAGACTGGTAGACAGGCAGGCAGACAGACAGACAGACAGACAGACGGACAGAGAGATAGACATACAGACAGACTGATAGACAGGTGGGTAGACAGACTGATAGACAGGCAGACAGACTGATAGACAGGCAGACAGAGAGACACACAGACAGACCAGACAGACGAATAGAGAGATAGACATACAGACAGACTGATAGACAGGCGGGTAGACAGACAGAGACAGATAAGAGAGCTAGACAGAGAGAGAGATAGACAGGGAGACAGACTGATAGGCAGACAGACAGACAGAGAGATAGACAGATAGAGACTGATAGACAGACAGACTGATAGACAGGCAGGTATACAGACAGACAGACAGCTCGTGGGGGTCCAGCTGAGGTGACACACAGAGGGAATCATTAACTTGGGGAGTTCATGATTGTCTGGCCCATGCGGCGGGCGGCGTCCATTGTAAAGGTGCACACCATTCACACAGCACATGCTGATATGCACAACACCCCCTCTGTAGCATGCTTCCCTTTCTCCTCCCGCTCTCCTTCAGTATGCCGAAGCCGGCCTGAGGCTGCCTTCACCATGGAGACGGCGGCGGCGGTGGCTGTTTTCGTCACTTTTCTACTTTGTTGTTGTTGTTGTTGTGCTGCTCTCTTCCCGAGCTCAGGGTGCACTGCACCATGTGCAGACGCAAATGAAAGATACTCAGTACGTTTACATGACGCTAGAAAACAGTCAGTACATTTACATGTTAGAAAAACAGTCAGTATGTTTACATGATGCATGAAAACAGTCAGTATGTTTACATGATGCTAGAAAACAGTCAGTACATTTACATGTTAGAAAAACAGTCAGTATGTTTACATGATGCATGAAAACAGTCAGTATGTTTACATGACGTTAGAAAAACAGTCAGTACGTTTACATGATGTTAGAAAAACAGTCAGTACGTTTACATGATGTTAGAAAAAGTGGCTTTATTGCGTTAGTCTGACTAAAACTGGACTTTTAAAATACATGTTAACGTGTTAGTCCGACTGAAGTCGTACTAAATGGAATATCTGGAAGTGGGACTAACACACCTAGATGACGCGGTTGGGGATGGATCTACTCTGGCATGTATATGCTTCAATCGGCCCTGAACTGGCCTAGGTGTTCTGCGCAGGATCCATAGTTCCTGTGGCGGTCTTTCACCGGAAGTCGAACAGCGTAGTATCAACAGTATCAACATGGCGAGTGCTGGAGTGAGAACCACGCATTTCTGGACAGACGAGGAGACAAACTTTAAGTTGTTTCAGCTAAAGAAGTTGAATATACTGAAGTACATGGATGGAAGGAAAACGCGGAATGGCAAACTATTTAAGAAAATGGCGGAAAAGTTGGACGAAGCGGGATTTAAAAGAACCCCCGAGCAAATCCCTGTATGTGAAGCAATAGGTCAACCGGAAGAAGGTCCAATAGCAACCAGCTGAAAGGGGGCATATCACCACCTACCGTACCGGGGTGGGACATACTTCCGTCAATAAATCGATTCTCCCCCGGTTCTTCTATACTGGGACAACGACAGTAGTCCAGTTGCATGCCCTGATCGAGCTGTAACCGTAGCTCACCTTAACTGTGCATGTAAACGTGGTCAGTGTGAAATGGAATCGACTGGGTAGAAACAGAAGAATGAAGGAAGGGAGTGAATGGGAAAGGGGGGGGGGGTCCTGTCTATCCTAGTAATAACTCTGCAAAAACACCACAGTTGGTCTTATGAAAGCACATAAATGGGAGAGTGTGATGATGATGAAGGAAGGCAGAGGGAAGGAAGGCATCCGGGTGGCATAGCGGTCTATTCCGTTGCCCACCAACATGGGGATCGCCGGTTCGAATCCCCGTGTTACCTCCGGCTTGGTCGGGCGTCCATACAGACACAATTGGCTGTGTCTGCGGGCGGCAAGCCGGATGTGGGTACGTGTCCTGGTCGCTACACTAGCGCCTCCTCTGGTCGGTCAGGGCACCTGTTCAGGGAGGAGGGGGAACTGGGGGAAATAGCGTGATCCTCCCACGCGCTACGTCCCCCTGGGGAAACTCCCCATTGTCAGGTGAAAAGAAGCGGCTGGTGACTCCACATGTATGGGAGGAGGCATGTGGTAGTCTGCAGCCCTCCCTGGATCGGCAGAGGGGGTGGAGCAGAGACCGGGACGGCTCGGAAGAGCGGGGTAATTGGCCAAGTACAACTGGGGGAAAATTCAGAAGAAGAAAAAAAGAGGGTGATGTATGTGGAGGGGAAAAAGAGGTAAACAAGCTTTAGAAACAGGGAGTAGCTTCTGTGTGTGTGTGTGTGTGTGTGTGTGTGTGTGTTTTGCAGGGTCAGGGTGTGGGAGGTTGTCGGGTCTGTGCAGTTGAACATTAATAGTGTCTTTGTGAGGTGTGTGCGAGGGTTAATCCTGTTTTGCGTTCTACAACTGGATTGTACAGAGTCGTGTGAAACTGTCCCGGTGCTCCCGAAACTCCAGAAAAACTTCCAAGGTTTGGGAGTTCATCAACACCCGCGCTCTCTGTGTTTTTCAACTCTATGGTCACTCTGTGTTGCTCTCCATATCATAAAGCACCCCCCCCCTCCCCATACACACACACACACACACACACGACACACAGGCTCCACAGTCCTTCGATTCTCACACTTCTCCCGGGGGATCTCGACAAGCTGCTGGAAAACTGCATTCAGCAAAGCCTTGGCAACCCTCATTCAGCCACAACCCCCCGCCCCCCTCCCCCCTCTCTCTATATAACGCCCCCACACCCACCCACTCTTTTCCACAATGTTCTCCCTCTCAACATGCACAAACTCACACACACTTTTGCATGTACACGTGAGCCGGAACACAATCACGTGAGTGCGCGCACCTACACAGACACACACAGATACATGCACACACACACACCAAAATACATGCACACACGTCCACGAGAAATACAATTACACATCTTAACCAGAAACACACATACGCACACATCAAAAACACACAGCGCTCTTTTCTTCAGCAGTGCAGAGGATGAAGTGGCCCTTTGCTGTTTGCTCACTAAACTCACATTAAATAGCTGACCTGGGGAGAGCACACACACACACACACACACCGGAAGAAGTGTGTGTGTGTGTGTGTTTTAGGGTGGGGTATTTGAAGTGTTGGGGCATGGGGAGGGTGAAAGTGAGGGGTGAAAGAGTTAAAGGAAGGGTGGAGTGCATGATGGGGGGGGGGGTAAAGGGTAAAGCATGTTAGCTGACATTAAGGGGGGAACATGACAGCTATGTTCAAGATTCCCCATCACTCTCTGAAGTTCTGCCCAAAGGCGTCCTGTTAAATCACTTCACTGACAAACACACGTTCATGCGGCGTCTACTTCATGCTGTCAAACTGGACTTGAGTAACGGTACGTCATGTCTGGATGCCAGGAGTGAGCATGAGGAACGCCGAGCTCCGGCACACCTTTCATCCAATCAACTGATCTAAATCAATTATGATAGAAGACTTGAAGGCAAGGAAGCATCTAAAAGTTGTTGATGGTTATGCCAATAAAACCCGAAGAAGGAGCGTCTGGGTAACGTAGCAGTCTATTCTGTTGCCTACCAGCACGGGGATCGCCGGTTTGAATCCCTACGGTAACTCCGGCTTGGTCGGGCGTCCCTACAGACACAATTGGCCGTGTGTGTGGGTGGGTAGCTGGATGTGTCCTGGTCGCTGCACTAGTGCCTCCTATGGTCAGTTGGGGCGCCTGTTCGGGGAGGGAGGGGGAACTGGGGGAAATAGCGTGATCCTCCCATGCACTATGTCCCCCTGGTAAAACTCCTCACTATCAGGTGAGATGAGTGTCAGGTTAAGACAAGACATCCCATTAAAAATGTTATATAACCAATCCAGGTAGCGCGGTGGTCTATTCCATTGCCTACCAACAAGGGGTCGCCGGGTCGAATCCCCGTGTTGCCTCCGCCTTGGTCGGGCGTCCCTACAGACGCAATTGGCCGTGTCTGCGGGTGGGAAGTCGGATGTGGGTATGTGTCCTGGTCGCTGCACTAGCGCCTCCTCTGGTCTGTCGGGGCGCCCCTGGATCGGTAGAGAGGGGGTGGAGCAGCGAACGGGACGGCTCAAAAAGAGCGGGGTAATTGGCCAGATACAAATTGGGGAGGAAAAAAAAATTATATAACCAGTCCAGGTAGCGCAGTGGTCTATTCAGTTGCCCACCAACATGGGGATTGCTGGTTCGAATCCCCATGTTATCTCCGGCTTGGTCGGGCGTCCCTACAGACACAATTGGCCGTGTCTGCGGGTGGGAAGCCACATGTGGGTATGTGTCCTGGTCGCTGCATTAGTGCCTCCTCTGGTCGGTTGGGGTGGCTGTTTGGAGGGGGGGGGGGAAACCGGGGGTAATAGCGTGATCCTCTGTTGCGCTACGTCTCCTTGGTGGAACTCCTCACTGTCAGGTGAAAAGAAGCGGCTGGTGACTCCACATGTATCAGAGGAGGCATGTGGTAGTCTGCAGAGGGGGTCGAGCAGCGACCGGGACTACTCGGAAGAGTGGGGTAATTGCCGATGCAATTGAGGAGAAAAAGAGGGGGAAAAAAGCCACAAAAAAAAAAAAAAAAAACAACAAAAAACCCAAAGAAGGAACTGACAGATCAGCGAGACAATCCAGCTGACTCACATGTGAACCTCACAGGAACAATGGACAATGAAAGTGCTAAAGATGAGAACCAGCATGAAATGTTAATGCTAATCCGCGCCATAATAAGACAGGAGATAAACGCTGCTATAGACAAACCACAGCCTCAACTTAAGTCCATGAAAGCCGACTTGAATTAACCCAACAAGAAACTCACGCAGGTAGAGCAGGCCTTTTCAAGCATGGAGGGTCAGATAACCTTGCTGCAGACATCCGATCAGTTACTCCAAAAGGAGAACAAGGATTTGAGAGAAAAGGCTGAACGTTTGCAGACCCACTGCTGAAAGTTCAATCTACAGCTGGGGTGGGCAATCCTATCCAGAAAGGGCCAGTGTGGGTGAAGGTTTTTGTTCCAACCAAGCAGTTACACACCTGATCCCACTAATCAACCAGTAGAGTCTTTGCTGAGGAACTTGATTAGGAGACACAGGTCTGTAATTGCGGCACGGTGGTGCAGTGGTTAGCGTGGTTGTCTCACAGCAAGAATGTCCTGGGTTCAAGCCCAGGGGTAGTCCAACCTTGGGGGTCGTCCCGGGTCGTCCTCTGTGTGGAGTTTGCATGTTCTCCCCGTGTCTGCATGGGTCTCCTCTGGGTGCTTCGGTTTCCTCCCACAGTCCAAAGACATGTAGGTCAGGTGAATCGGCCATACTAAATTGTCTCTAGGTGTGAATATGTGAGTGTGTCAGCCCTTTGATGGATTGGCGGCCTGTCTAGGGTGTCTCCCCGCCTGCTGCCCACTGACTGCTGGGAATAGGCTCCAGCATCCCTGCGACCCTGAGAGCAGGATAAGCACTTTGGATAATGGATGGATGAATGGTGTGTAATTGCTTGGTTGGAACAAAAACCTTCACCCACACTGGCCTTTTCTGGATGAGATTGCCCACCCCTGATCTACAGGTATTTGGACTGGGCCGAGATGTTGAAAAGGGATATCCCACCACTTTCATGGCAACTTTCTCCAAAGAGGTGCTCAAGGATAAAAAACCTCCCATGTGAGCCTGAAGTGGAAATCGCAGACAGAGTCGCCTCAGTAACTAAATAGGGAGCCACAGTGATGGTAGCAAGAATGCAAAGGCATTTGGCCAAGGAAGCTTTTTAAAAATAGCGAAGACGGAGGGAGTGAACTTTCGAGGAATGGTGAGGATCTTCCCAGATCTGATAGCAGAAACATCCAAAAAGAGCAGCCCAGTTCCAAGATGTCAGAGCTAAATTAAGTGAAGCTGGGAGTAAACAAGGGATAATCCATCTGGCCACACCAATCATCACCTTCAACAGAGGAACGAACCACTAGCAGGATCATAAGGCTCCAGAGACTTGTTTCAGCAAGGTGATCCACTCCTCCCCAATAAGGCGGATACTGGAGAAGAGACTTGTCTGTATCAAGATGGAGAAGACGTCCAGGCAGGAATGACTATTAACTAGAACAGAACAACTTCCAGGGGTAAAGTGTGGACTTGTAATTTAAACTGACTTGTGAATTAGCTTATTTGATTTGTTTTAATGATATTTATTTTAATTTTGGCGTAGATGTTGATATATTTTCAGTATTTCAATATGCACATGAGAGACACAATGTCTCGTCACAGTGATGAAGCTGCCAACAAACTCGTGCTCTGGCAACCATCTGATGGAAAAACTCAATGTGGTAGAAGAAGAATCACCTATGTGGACAACCTATTAAGGAACACGGGGTAGAGAACGTACAGGAGCTAAAAACGATCATGAAAGAGCGGGATAGTTGGAAATGCCGCCTGGGAACAGTTATGGGGCGTCCTGATGGATGACCGAGGTGAGGTGAGGTGAGGTTACTATTGAATGACACATAGGTCTATAAACAGCATATAAATTTTATTGTGTTGAAACTAGATATGGGCGGCACAGCGTTTAGTGCAGTCGCCTCACAGCAAGAAGGTCCTGGGTTCGAGCCCTGGGGTAGTCAATCCTTGTGAGTCGTTCCGGGTCATCCTCTGTGTGGAGTTTGCATGTTCTCCCCGTGTCTGCGAGGGTTTCCTCCGGGGGCTCCAATTTCCTCCCACAGTCCAAAGACATGTAGATCAGGTGAATCAGCCGTACTAAATTGTCCCTAGATATGAATGTGTGTGTGTGTGTGTGTGTGTGTGAATGTCAGCCCTGTGATGGCCTGGCAGCCTGTCCAGGGTGTCTCCCTGCCTGCTGCCCAGTGACTGCTGGGATAGACTCCAGCATCCCAGCGACCCTGAGAGCAGGATAAGCGGTTTGGATAATGGATGGATGGATGGATGGATGGATGGATGGATGAAACTAGGTATTAAACTAAATTAAATTAATTCAATATATATTTAACCTCAAGAATAACCCACTGTGCTGGTGTTCAGCTACATCAGAATACTTTTTCCTCCAGGGAGGGCTGATTAGGAAATACATAGTTGGTTAATTGAATAACAGATTAGGAAAATCTATAGAAATAGCAGAATCATTGATTAAAAGGAAATACATTTAGATGGTCAGCGTGGAGGTCAGCTTACTCAGGCTGGCAAACACAAGATTTAAGTTACGCTGTCGGTATGTCTGTGTTCGATTGTTTTGTGTATGAATAAATGTCTTAAGTGACAGCGTCGTTGTCAACTGGTTATTAGATGAAGAGCAAAGTAATTACTATGAGTTAATCCATCATCCAAACCACTTATCCTGCTCTCAAGGTCATGGGGATGCTGGAGCCTATCCTAGCAGACACTGCGTGGCAGGCAGTGAAACACCCTGGACAGGCCGCCACAGCCGCCCCCCCCACCACCACACACACACACACACACACACACACACACACACACACCACACCACACACACACAGCTAGGGACAGTTTACTATGTCCGATTCACCTGACCTACTTGTCTTTGGACTGTGGGAGGAAACCAGAGCACCCAGAGGAAATCCACGCAGAAACAGGGAGAACATGCAAACTCCACACAAAGGATGACCCGGGACGACCCCCAAGGTTGGACTACCCCGGGGCTCGAACCCAGGACCTTCTTGCTGTGAGGCGACCGTGCTAACCACCGTGCTACCATGCCGCCCAGACAAACATTTGTAGCAATCTACATATCTGAGCAATATCAGAAACACACCTTGATTCAGCATTTAAGGATGCGGCACTAACGATACAAGGATACAGTATTTTTAGGTAGGATGGGAATGCATATGGGGGCGGGGTCACTTTTAATATTCAGAATCTCAGATCAGTAAAAATTAGCGATGACCTACTGCCAAGTGAGACTGAAGTACTATAGCTGCAAGCATACTTGCCTCATATGATTGGCTGTTGTTACAGACCGCCTATGCAAATAATGTGTATCTTGATAAAATCTGTTTCATACTAGACCAAGGCTGTGATTTCTTTTATGAGAGCTATTCCCCCTCCCCTTTCTCCCCAATTTTACTTGGCCAATTACCCCACTCTTCTGAGCAGTTCCGGTCGCTGCTCCATCCCCTCTGCCGATCCAGGGAGGGCTGCAGACTACCAGATACCTCCTCCGATACATGTGGAGTCACCAGCCGCTTCTTTTCACCTGACAGTGAGGAGTTTCACCAGGGGGACGTAGCACGTGGGAGGCTCACACTATTCCCCCCAGTTCCCTGTCCCCCCAGAACAGGCACCCCGACCGACCAGAGGAGGCGTTAGTGCAGCGACCAGGATACATACATACCCACATGTGGCTTCCCACCTGCAGACACGGCCAATTGTGTCTGTAGGGACGCCTGACCAAGCCGGAGGTAACGAGGGGATTTGAACCGGCGACCCCCGTGTTGGTAGGCAACGGAATAGACCACCACGCTACCTGGACGCCCATAAGTTCTATTTTATGGGTGACCTCAACATAGATTGGAATTCACTGAACTGTCCATTGAAAAATAATCTTCTAACAGTCGCAGATACATGTGGGTTGTCACAGGTAATTAACAAACAAACTAGAATATGGTTGAAAAGTGATGGCACCCAAATTTCCACTTGTATTGATAATATTTGTAACTAATTTGTACTAATAGTTGCAATTTTGAGGAAAATCAAAGTGCCCAAGCCTGAACCTAAAGTAATCTTTAACAGCTCTTATAAAATGATTAATCCAGACAAATTTATTGAAGATGTCAAAAATGTATTGATCAAATATGTTATTGGAAAAAGATCCCAAAGAGGCACTGGTGAAATTTGGTGAAATGTTTAAGCCACTGGTTGGAAAAACATGCACTACTGAAGAAGTTTACTGTCAGAAATGTCAGATCACCATGGTTGGACACGGAGCTGAAGGACTGTATGGTGGAACGTGATCAAGCAAAATGAATAGCAAACATATCAGGTCACAAGTCAGACTGGTAAATATACCGTAAATTAAGGAATTTTGTTACTAGGTTATGTAAGAAGAAAAAGAAATTGTATTCTGAAAATATGATTAGTGATATTGAAAACAATAGTAAAAAAATATGGAATACACTGAATGATCTAAGGAAACTTTGGAACAAAGCTTCCTCACCAAACCAACAGTTATTGCTAACCACCTTAATAATTATTTCATAGGAAGATAATTTAAGGAATAACATGCCAAAAAATAGATAACATATTGTATTTATTACTCAAAAATCAAATTGTTAAAGGTAAAAATTATCATTTTAAATTTGACAGAACAAGTTAGGTAGAAAACATGCCAATAACTTGTCAAAATAAAGCACCAGGTGTTGACGGCCTTGAAGGGAAACTCCTTAAACTGGTTGCTGATTTAATTGCCCCTGCTATTTGCCATATTATAAACCAGCGTTTCACTGAAAGTTTATGTCCACAAGTACAGACAACTGCCAAAATAATACCACTCCCCAAAAATGAGAAATTACCATTCTCTGGATCGAATAGTCATCCTAAAAGTTTATTACCTGTTCAAAGTAAAATGATGGAAAGGACCAGTGTGTGAACAGATTAAATGCTATTTTTCTATGAATACTTTACTGCTGATTTTCAAAAGGCATACAGAGAAGGGCATTCAACAGCTACTTCTCTGACTCAAATGACCGATGATTGGCAGTGAGAAATTGAAGAGAAGAGGACAGTGGGTTCTGTCCTACTTGACTTTACAAAAGCATTTGATATTACTGGTCATGAGTTATCACTGAAAAAACTAAAATGCTATGGCTTTGCTCAGGCTGCATTATCCTGGATAAAGAGTTATTTAACTAATAGGACACAAACTTTTTTTCTTTCTTTTTTTTTTTAATGGGAGCTATTCAGATGTTAAAACTGAGAGGTGTGGAGTGCCCCAAGGAAGCTGTCTTGGGCCACTACTGTACACCATTTTCCCAAATGACTTACTACCTGTTTTAACTAAGGCCAATATTTCTATGTATACAGACGGGTTAAATACAGTTTTAAGTGTAGAGTTGCAATCAGTGGTTGAATGGATAAGGAATAATAAATTGGTCCTGAATGTTTTTAAGACAAAAAACATTGTATTTGATTCAAATCACTTGCTTAGTTGAAAACTAGGTTTAAATCTTTGCATAAATTATGTGTCTATTGACCAAGTCCAGAGAACCAAGCTCCTGGGAATTATCTTAGATAATACCTTGTCATAGATTATCACAAAACACATAAGATAGTTGGTGAGATAGAAAATGGTGTTTCTGTTATCAAAAGATGTGCAAAAGGTGGTTCAGGCTGTGATATTGGGCCATCTTGACTACTGCCCAACAGTATGGTCTAATGTTACAGTGGATAAGATAAAAAAAATTACAAACAGTACAAAACAGGGCAGCGCATATACTAGCACTTCAATGTGAATACAGAACAAATGTTGTTGCAATGCATAATTGTCTAGATTGGTTATACAAAACAGATTAAACAGATTATTCATTACTTTATCAGAAATATCTGTTACAAAAACTCAGTTTATTTTGTCTAAGAATTTATCATTTAGTTTATACAGACCTAACTACTCTACCAGACATGCTATAGGAGGAAATTTTATATTAGTAAAAGCACACAGGAATGGAATTCCCTCCCCAGACATATCACACAAGAAAACAATAAAATTTGATTTAAAATGTTACTGAAACAGCATCTTTTGATTTTGAACAGATGTAGAAACTAATGAAAAGTATGGAGATTAAAGCTGCAGTATTCCAAATGTGGACACGCCAGCAGCAGCACAAGATATGGAAGAATGTTTTCACTTCTAGTCAACTGGCTGATTCTGGAACAAAATACAAATGTGAGATTGATTGTGTTGATGTGTCTTGTGGCTGTGGAGGGTTTGTCTGAGTTTGTGGTCCCGGGATGCTGGAGTGAATTATTATGATTTGCAATGAGTTACCAAAGTTGTGAGATGTTATTTTCCATTTTTCCAAATACGATTGTTAAGAATGAGTGTAAAGGGAGTTTCATTTATATGGTCAAATTCTCTGTATTGGGACTTTATGCACTGTACCAAGATTATTATTATGTTAGAGTTATATTATTTAAATTTTACATTAGTTAGTAAGTTATGTGTGTATGAACATATACCCCCCCCCCAGTCAGCTACCCCCACAAATAGAACCTAATTCTGTGGGAAACACTGTATGTACATACATAAGTATTCTTTAGCTCATAATAACTTTATTCTTATTTCTATCTTATTTTATCTTTTCTTTTTTTTTACCCCCCCCTTTTTTTTCTCTCTCCCCAATTGTACTTGGCCAATTACCCCACTCTTCCGGGTCGTCCCGGTCACTGCTCCACCCCCTCTGCTGATCCGGAGAGGGCTGCAGACTACCACACGCCTCCTCCGATACATGTGGAGTCGCCAGCCGCTTCTTTTCACCTGACAGTGAGGAGTTTCGCCAGGGGGACGTTGCGCACGGGAGGATCACGCTATTCCCCAGTTCCCCCTCTCCACCAAATAGGTGCCCTGACCAACCAGAGGAGGTGCTAGTGCAGCGAACAGGACACATCCACATCCGGCTTCCCACCTAGACACAGCTAACTGTGTCTGTAGGGACCCCCGACCAAGCCGCAGGTAATAAGGGGATTCGAACCGGTGATCCCCGTGTTAGTAGGCAACAGAATAGACCGCTACGCTACCCGGACGCCTCCTTTATCTTCTATTTCTATTTTCTTGTTATCTTGTTAGTTTTTCTTTACTAGAGTGTGAATGTCTGTAATAGGACCCAATTTCCCCTGATGAATAAAGTATTCTGATAATTATGACCAGGGGTAAAATTGGGCTGCAGCTGTCTGGGGGTCAGCCCAAGCACATAGGGGCACACTTTTCCAGATGTGTTGGGATGGCTCTTGAGCTGTTAAGCATGATGGAGATGAGAGTGCTATTTTATCTGGACGACCTGCTCTTGCTGGCTTGCTATAGGGAGGAAGCCACGTTAAAGACGGTGAAACTGGTATCACATCTGTCGAGTCTGGGCTTCACAATAAACTGGAAAAAGAGCTGTCCCCTTCCCTCCCAGCTCATCATCTATCTGGGGGTGAAATTGAACTCAGTCTACATGAGAGCATGGTCCTCACAGCAGACAGTGGAGGCGTTGACAGCTCTTCTCCACCGTGTACACTTCACAATGCCTATTCATACTATGCTGTATTATTATTCTCTCCTTTAGTCGTAACAACACCATTCCTATATTTCATACAGATATACAGGCAAGTGCACTTGCAGATAGTTTTGCACATTGCCAACAGTATCTAGAATGACTTTGATTAGCGTTTCAGTGTTCAGAGGGTTGTTGTTTCAGAGCGGAAGGGGAACTGGGGGGAATGTTGTGATCCTCCTACGTGCTACATCCCCCTGGTGAAACTCCTCACTGTCAGGTGAAAAGAAGCGGCTGGTGACTCCACATGTACCGGAGAAAGCATGTGGTAGTCTGCAGCCCTCCCCGGATGGGCAGAGCGGGTGCAGCAGCGACCGGGATGGCTCGGACTAACTAAATAACTAATTAACCAACCAACTAACTGACTCACTAACTAACTGACTGACTGATGGACTGACTAACTGTAACTGACTGACTAACTAAATAACTAACTAACCAACTAACTGACTGACAAACTAAATAACAAAACAACTGACGGACTAACTAACTGACTTACAACTAACTGACTGACTGATGGACTGACTAACTGTAACTGACTGACTAACTAAATAACTGTAACTGATTAAGTAAATAACTACAGTTAAGGTAAAAATGGAACATTTCCCTAAAATTCTGCCCAATGTTTGCATCATTCATAAAACTTTACATAGTAAAACATTCATCAATGTTAAGGCCCCTATTTGGTATATTTTGGAATGTAAAATAAATCTTCAGGTTTGTTTTATACCAAATGTAGTGAAAATTGAGGTGGTCAAAATGATTAGCCCCCATGTGAGTTTTTGCTTTCAAAACACACCTGATTAATCAATCAGCTTTCAAATCACACCTGATCAATCAATCAGCATCGAGCTTTACTTAAGGGACTCCAATGAACAGGGCTAGTGGCACTTGAACACTTGATTGAGAGGGACTACTCTTTAATTCTTGGTACGAAGTAATTTCATCATGCCAAAAAGTAAAGAAATCAGTCTGGAACTCAGAAAGAAGATAGTGGATGCTCATCTTAAGGGGGAAGGCTATACTGCCATTTCCAAGCGTTTCACAGTGCCTGGAACAGCTGTGCGTTGCATCATTGCAAAGCACATGGAGACAAATTGTGTTAGAAACAAACCTGAGCCTGGTCCAAAGTGCAAGATTTCAAAAACTTTGGAGAGGAAAATAGTCAAGAGATGTCAACAACAATCCCTGGATCTCTGCCAAGATGATTGTTGCTGAACTGGCCTCTTCTGGACTTGAAGTTTCAAGGAAGACTGTTGTGAGGGCTCTTCGTCGTGGTGGGCTTTGAGGTCATCGTCCAAGAAAAACTCCATTGCTCACACAGCGGCAGCCAGACTGAAGTTTGCCCGTGAACATTTGAAACATGGGCATGAGTTTTGGAAGTCTGTCCTTTGGTCTGATTAGACTAAACTTGAGCTGTTTGGGCACATGGATGTTGCTTTTGTTTGGCAAAGGAAGGGAGAGGCCTTCAACCCTAAAAACACAGTTGCCACAGTTAAACATCGTGGTGGGAGCATAATGCTGTGGGGCTGTTTTGCTGCTTCAGGCACAGGGAACCTTGTTCAGGTGCATGGGATCATGAAGAAAGAAGATTATGTTGACAATTTGAAGGATAATGTAAAGAAATCTGCTGCCAGTCTAGCTTTAGGTCGCTGCTGGGTCTTCCAGCAAGACAATGACCCGAAGCATACATCCAAGTTGGTCCAAAACGTTTTGAAGGACACCAAAATCAAGGTCCTGGAGTGGCCCTCTCAGAGCCAGATCTCAATCCTATTGAGAATCTGTGGTGGGAGCTCAAGGTCCATGTCCATGCTCGAAAACCACGCAATTTGGATGAGCTGGAACAATTTGCCATGGAAGAATGGGCTAAGATCCCTCAAGAGACATGAGCCAACCTAGTTAGGAACCACCATAAGAGGTTGTTGTCAGTTGTGAGCCAGAAAGGTTACACTATATTGACTATTAATTGCCAGAGGGCTACTAATTTTGGCCTTGTCATTTTTGTTTTTTCTTGTTTCAATTCAGCGCATCAGTAAAATATCTTAATCATGTTTAGTGGGGATTTTGGCATAGCGGTCTATTCCGTTGCCTACCAACACGGGGATCGCTGGTTCGAATCTTCGTGTTACCTGCGGCTTGGTCAGGCGCCCCTACAGACACAACTGGCCGTGTCTGCGGGTGGGAAGCCGGATGTGGGTATGTGTCCTGGTCGCTGCACTAGCGCCTCCTCTGGGCGATCGGGGTGCCTGTTTGGGGTGGAGGGGGAACTGGAGGGAATAGCGTGATCCTCCCACACGCTACGTCCCCCTGGCAAAACCCCTCACTGTCAGGTGAAAAGAAGCGGCTGGCGACTCCACATGTACCGGAGGAGGCATGTGGTAGCCTGCAGCCCTCCCCAAATCAGCAGAGGGGGTGAGCGGAGATCGGGACGGCTCGGAAGAGTGGGGTAATTGGCCGGATACAATTGGGGAGAAAAACAAGGGGGAAAAAAATCCAAAAAATAAAAAAAGGAAAAAAAAACTTAGTGGAGATTTTGTCTTTGTTCTTTTGGAAGCAATTAAACTATAAACACTTTTGGTTATGGTCATTTCCATGGAAATGTTAAGGATTTTGTTTGATTTCATAAAGGGGGCTAATAATTTTGACATTAACTGTAACTAACCAACCGACAAACTAAATAACATCAACTGACGGACTAACTAACTGACTTACTAACTAACTAACTGACTGACTGACTGTGACTGACTGACCAACTAAATAAACAACTGACTAACTAAATAACTGTAACTGACTGACTAACGGATTAAATAAATAACTAATTGACTAACTAAATAACTGTAACTGACTAACTAAATAATTAACTGTAATTAACTGACTAACTGTAACTGACTGCCTAACTAAATAACTAACTGTAACTGGCTAACTAAATAACTCACTGTAACTGACTGACTGACTGATTAACTAGATAACTAACTGTAACTGACTGAATAACTGACTGAATAACTGTAACTGACTGACTAACTGACTGAATGACTAAATAGCCAACTGACTGACTAACCAACTGATTGACTAACTAAATAACTGACTGACTGACTAACCAACTGATTAACTAAATAAATGTAACTGACTGTAACTGACTGACTAACTAACTGACTAACTAAATTACTAACCGTAATTGACTTACTGACTGACTAACCAACTGATTAACTAAATAACTAACTGTAACTGACTGGCCAACTAACTAAATAACAACTGTAAGTGACTAACTAAATAACCGTAACTGACTGATTAACTAAGTAACTAACTGTAAGTGACTGACTAACCGACTGACTAATTAACTAACTGTAACTGACTAACTAAATAACTGTAACTGACTGACTAACCAAATAACTAACTGTAAGTGATTAACTGACTAACCAACGAAATAACTGACTGACTAAATGACTGACCGACTAACTAACTGCATCCTCAGTGTATGGGTTCATAACTAACTATAACTAACAACTCATTAACTAACTGACTGACTAACTAAATAACTAACTGTAACTGACTGACTGTCCAACTAACTGACTGACTAACAAACTGACTAACTAAATAGCTGACTAACTACCTTACCAACTACTCAACTAACTAACGGACAAACTACTTATCTAACTAACTAACAAACCATTTTCCTTCAAGAACTACTGGCAGGGAGGGGGGTCCACTTGATACAACTGAGAGCATCAGAATGTATATTTAGAGTAAAACTACTGCGGCAATGCCGGAAAAACGTCACGTACAAAACCTGAGTCAATTTTAGTCAGAATTTTTGCATCTAGAAAACAAGCCAAGAAGACACAGAGGAAAAAAGCTGCTGTCAAGTGACCCATATAATGGTTACTAACCAGACAAGGCCTTTGATGGGCCGCTTGAGGTCACAGGCGAACTTTTTAAGGAGTAATCATCCACCAATCAATAAATAAAACATCCAGACATACCAACATGCACACTCATAAACACACACTTGCACAGTGAATTGCCTTGCCGTGTAGAGCGAATAACAACACAAGCCACAGGATGTAAAAATTGGCGATGTTCAGTGCCAAGTGTTGTGAAGTCTAAACCCCTAAGCACGTAACCACAGCATTCCTACACCGAGGCATCAGGCCGCTGTGATTCGCACCAGCCAACCCACAGTATGTTCCCACTCTTAAATCCTTCCCCAATTTGAAAAGCCAACCTGGATTAACGTGAAGCATCCCACCATCTCTTTTCCCTTTTCACGGCCAGCCAGACCACCATCAGCCAGCTCTGGATGAGGGGCAGGAGTACTCTGTGTGTGCTGCTACTGAAAAGCATGCTCAGCACGACAATCACTCTTTAGGGCGGCATGGCTCAGGAGATAGAGTAGTATGTCGAGTAAATGGAAGGTTCCTGGTTTGATCTCTGGCTCCTCCAAAGAGCATGTCAAAGTATCCTTGAGCAAGACACTGAACCCCTAACGGCTCCTGATGTGCAGGTCGGTGCCTTGAATGGCAGCCTCCACCATCAGTGTATGAATGTGTGTGAGAATGGGTGAAATTGAGGCACACACTGTAAAGTACTTTGACTGGTCCGTAGACTAGAAAAGCGCTGTATAACTGCAGTCCATTTGTTTACCATTAACCCACCACCCTTCCAAGACAATTCCAGGTTGTTGTTTTTTTCAACCAGGGTCTTATTTTCGTATTATTTTTCATCACTCCTGTTGATTGTAACAGTATTTTACGTACCGGCCTCGTTGTGGAGGTTTTTGGAGACGGGTCCAGACAGACTCTGCTTCACAACAGCATCAGTAGGACAAACTACAAGTTCAGTTTACCTCGAACAAGTCCACTTTATCGAAACCTCTTATTTGCAAGTTAAAACTAAGTGGAAATTTAAATATATCCACTGAAATTAAAGGTACAATGACTTAATTAAATACCGGAGCAAGAACTTGCAGAAAGGAGCTACCGTAACTCATTATATACCATTTATAGGCTCTGGATTGTCCACGTGAGACTCACCAATGTCGCCCAAACAAATGTTGTGTTTGAGCAGAACAGGTGGAGTATGGCAGCTCTTTTCTGCAAGTTGCACATCAAGGCCTATCCAAGAACAAACATAAATCTAACAAACATTTCCTTTTTATTTAAACAATATATTAATAGACGCTGGATTACACACATCACGGTGGATATCACATCATCGCAAAAACAGTAAGAATGAATCATGACCACTGTTAAGGGTAAACATTAGCCCACACTGAGAGAGATAGGCTGATTTCTTTTCATGGACTGGATATTTGTCTGTGAAGCTTGCGGTGAAAGCCATGTCATGACACTTTACAGCTTCTGTTATCATAAAAGACACCAGGAAGCGGTGGTTGTGAATTATTCTAAAACTTCCTCCTTGGCATCTGTCACCAGCTTGATAAATACTCTGGTCAGGCTTTACAAGCAGTGGCTGTAAATAGTGATTAATAAATAACTAATAGAGCACGAAAAGCCCTTCCAACACACTTGTTAACATTAACAGATGGCTTAGAAATAATAACCAAATTGTTATTACTGATAACAGAATTAAAAGGAAGTGGTTAAGTTTGGACTCAAAAAGGAAGAAGACATGAGATGTACCAAAACAAATAAACAAGAGAGTTATTCATATTTTAAAGCCTTCTTCTAATGTTAACAAGTGTGCTGTAAGAGCTTAAAAGTACACCATGAGTCAGTTTACTGACTGCTACATCGCCTTATGGTGAAGTGTGACCAGCACACTTTACTCTCCACTCCAAACGCTCTGGTGGATACACTGTAATCACTGACACTTGATGGAGTTTTTTTGAGGTGGGACTTACAGAAAATAACACCGTAAGAGGGAAAGTATTCCTTATCTTTTCATCATAAATGAGCCCTTACCGGAGTCCGACTGTGACGAGTCTTCCTCGTCATCCTCCTCGTTCAGGCAAAACATCAGCTGCTCACCGTAGTCCTGAGTGGAGACATTGGAACAGGAGATCTTTCACCGCAGAGCAAACGAGTACAGAGTACACACACACACACACACACACACATGCGCGCGCGCACACACACACACACACACACACACACACACACACACACACACACAGAGGCTTTTCATCATGCGACACACACCATAAACACAAAAAGGGAGTTAGATTAAGTACAAAAACATGGGCGTTTGGCTTGGTATGTGTGCACATGTATGTGTTAGCATGTGAGGGGGGGGCGAGAGAGAGGGAGAGGAAGCGAGGAAGCAAGTGGGGGGGAAGGGAGAGAGAGGGAGCAAGTGGGGGGGAGAGGGAGTGAGCGAGAGGGAGAGAGTGAGAGGGAGAGGGAGCGAGTGAGAGAGAGAGGAGCGAGAGAGAGAGCGAGCGAGGGAAGGAGTAAGAGAGCGAGCGAGAGTGGCAGTGAGAGGGAGAGGGAGTGAGAGAGGGAGAGCGCGAGAGAGAGCGAGCAAGAGAGAGTGAGAGTGAGAGGGAACACAATTAACAAACCATCTGCACCACATAAACCTGGTGGTGGAGGATGACTGGATTCACATACAGTACCACACCTCTCACATCGTCAACACACACACACACACACACACACACACACACATTACAAATTACAAAGTCGAGTATTGACTGGCATGTACCAGGTGCCCCCGACACCTCAACAATGAGACGGTAACAATACTGGAGCTGAGAGGCAGCAAGGGAGCGATAAGTCAAAGCCCGGTTCAAACAGACATGTTCAGACTGATTAACAAGGTGTGCCCCACTCCATGACGGCAGAACGGAGGAAGAATACAACACAAAACACTGAAGAAATGCTGCCTTAAGAAAATGATGAACAGCCTGCCATGAAATAAAGTTACGGTACCTCTTGCAAAACACGAAGCACCTGCTGTGTTTGGCTGAATAAAAAGGTTCGACAGCGTCACAAATCAGATCCTCTACTTTCAGAAATATCAAACAAAGGAGCTCGGATAACGTTTTCTAATTTAATGCCATCTTTTCTTTATCTTGGGCTGTGGCTGGTTATGCCCAGGGCCCCGTAAGTTGTGTTTCAGTGATTTCTGAACGCTGCATGTGTAAATGAATTTCCGCTTCCAATGTGGGAAGATGGCGGCGCGAATTCACATTTGTGTCGGCCTCACCCAGTACCACCCATGCAGTGTCTTTGTCCACGCCTGCATCTTAAGTTTCGTCTTCGTTTGACGGCTGGGAGAGCTTGGTCTGCTGCGTCCTGTGGACCCAGGGACCACGGCCCTGCCTGGAGCTGCACACAAAGAGGAAGCACCGAGGGCGGTCTGACAGGATCCGGAAGCGGGGCAGGCTAAGCTAACTGCTAGCCCATGCAGACCGGCAGTTCCGCTAACACTGAGAGCGGTCTGGCGGCGGCCTCACCTGGCATTGACTGTGGTGTTTTTGGTGTCACCGCGTGGTGTGCGAGGTGGTGTGTCGAGGGTGTCCGGCTGGGAGAGCTGGCGTTGGATGAGCTGGGGGAGCCTGGTCTGCTGTGTCCAGTGGGACCAAGGACCACGGCCCTTGCCTGGGGTTGCGCCTGAGGAGGACGCGCCGAGGGCGGTCTGACAGGACACGGACACGGTGCAGGCAAAGCTAACTGCTAGCCCATGCTGACCGGCAGTTCCGATAATACTGAGGGCGGTCGGACAGGACGCGGAAGCAGGGCAGGCTAAGCTAACTGTTAGCCCATGAAGACCAGCAGTTCCGACAGTCATCCTGGCTGGCGTTCTCTCTCTTGGACAGTGATTTTTTTTCTTTAGTCTGGATATGTGTGTTAGTTTGGATATGTGTGTTAGTTTGGATATATGCGTTAGCATGTGTGCTCTTGAAGTTCTTGTAGTTTTTGGATATGTGTTTTTGTCTTTGTGTTGCACTGCTGAACAGAGAAAAGTTCATTCCCACATCTTCTCATTTGGACACTTTCATTCTTGTCATTTTGTCCAATACTCACTTTCTCCTCCACAGCCGAGGTGCTCCGGTCGACGTCAGGATACAGCGCTTCTCAGAGAAAGGGGAGAAAAAGCATTCAAAGAGGGTCATACACATCAGCCATTAAATAAATACACTGATGTAAGTGAGTCAAGCGAGCACACATGTTTCTATTAAACGGTCTGTGTTCAGACGCCGCACGCTTTCTGTGACGAGGAATTAACCAAGACTTATTTTTCTTTTATCTTGTCATAAATTCAGGGGGTCTTTACAACGTGGCCCTGATCTCCGTTTTCACTTCATCTGCAGCGTGTCTCTTAGATCAAAGGACGGGGAGTATGATCGCCCTGCAGAGGCCCAGCAGAGACACACACACACACACACAATAAGTCTTTGGGTGGTGTCGTGCGCAGTCTGGGGTCATGGGAAGAAAAAGGCAGAAGTTGCGGGAGGTGGAAGAGCTAGAGACTAATAAAGGATACGGAGGCTGAAAGTCAGAAGAGGAAAAAAACCAGGTGGAGCCTAATCCACGTACAGTATGTGGAACCGTTAACCAGCCGCGCGGAGGGCCATTATCCCACAAAGGTCTTTCTCTGCCCCAGCATGGCGCCATAAAACCTGTTCACCGACTGGGCCTGCTGGACGGATGCCAGCTGGCTCTGACGCTGTACCCCACCGAGAAGGAGGGAAGCTGTGTTCAACACGCGGCCCTGCCCCGCTCAGAGATGCCGCTGGAGAACCTGAAGGAGCCCACAAGCCTCCTTTTGAATCTGGGATGTTTCTGAAGGAGGATGTGAAGGATATAGTGAGCGAGTAACACCTTAAAGAATTTTATTTTTTTGTATAATTGTTTTCTGACAACCTCGGTTTTATTTTTCTCTTAAATTCATTTCTGATTTTCCCCTTTTTTCTCCCAAATTAGTGGCCAATCGAGCCCTATTTTAGTTCAAACACCCATCCTTGTACTGCATGCGTTCGTCAGCTGCATCTCTCCGGCCAGCAGTCTCGAAGGAGACGCCTCGCCACTTTCATGAAAAGGCGAATCCAGGCTGAACCACTGCTTTTTCCCCCACACACAGAGACGCATTCATGTGACGAACACAAGCCGACTCTGCCCCACTCCCGAAGACAGCGTTGCCAATTATTGCTGCTTCAACGAGTCCGGCCATAGTCGGATATGACGAGACCGGGGTGCGAACCCCGGTCCCCAGTGGGCAACTGCATCGACACAAAGCCGATGCTTAGACCGCTACACCACTGCGGACCCTGTTTTATTTTTGTAGGTTTTGCCACCGTCCATATCAGTTATGATATTTTACTCACCGGCTTCATTTAGTAAACTTTGGACCCGGGAACACCGCTGGACTCAGCTTTACAACAGTGTCTTACGGGACAAGTTAACAGGAGACTTAAATGTTTTTGTTTTTTTGGTGGGGGGAGGCCCCCCGTTTTTCTCCCCAATTGTACCTGGCAAATTAACCCACTCTTCCAAGCCACCCTGGTCATTGCTCCACCCCCTCTGCCGATCTTGGGAGGGCTGCAGACTATCACCTGCCTCCTCCCATACACATGGAGTCACCAGCCGCTTCTTTTCCCCTGACAGTGAAGAGTTTTGCCAGGGGGGCGTAGCACGTGGGAGGATCATGCTATTCCCCCCAGTTACCCCTCCCCCCTGAACGGGTGCCCCGATCAACCAGAGGAGGTGCTAGTGCAGCGATCAGGACACATACTCACATCCGGCTTCCCACTCACAGACACGGCCAATTGTGTCTGTAGGGACGCCCGACTAAGCTGGAGGTAACACGGGGATTTGAACCGGCAATCCCCGTGTTGGTAGGCAACGGAAAAGAATGCTACGCTATCCGCACACCCTAATTACCCCACTCTTCTGAGCTGTCCTGGTCTCTGCTCCAACCCCTCTGCTGATCCGGGAGGGCTGCAGACTACCACATGCCTCCTCCCATACATGTGGAGTCGCCAGCCGCTTCTTTTCACCTGACAGAGAGGAGTTTCACCAGGGGGACGTAGCGCATGGGAGGATCACGCTATTCCCCTCAGTTGCCCCTCCCCCCAGAACAGGCACCCCAACCGACCAAAGGAGGCGCTGGTGCGGTGACCAGGACACATACCCACATCCGGCTTCCCACCCGCAGACACGGCCAATTGTGTCTGTGGAAACGCCTGACCAAGCCGGAGGTAACGCAGGGATTCGAGCCGGCGAGCCCCGTGTTCGTAGACAACGGAATAGACCACCACGCTACCCGGACACCCCTGTAAATGTGTCCTTTAAACAACAAACCCCCCTAGTGTCTCAGTCAGACTGTGTCCATGACTGTCCATTATCTATGACTTCTCCATGGTGATGGCCGGCTAGTTTGTGGATGTTACTACTACCTACGGTAAGAATAGGCTGCTACTCCCTGCAGGCTGAACCAGGAAGTAGATCAGCAATGTCACCCACCACTGATCAAACTGGACAATTTGGATCATTTTCACTTTTCGTTTTCACTTCCAAATATGTGGTGGAATTGGGCCGAACTGAATTTGTTCAAATATGTCTGACACTCAGTTGTTCAGTTGTCACATAAGACCCCACTGTAAAGCTGAGTCCAGTGGTGCTCCCTGGTCCAAAGTCTCTAAAAATGAAGCCAGTGAATAAAATAACTGATAAGCATGTCGGCAAAATCAATGAAAATAAGACCCAGGTTATTAAAAAAATGCGGAATTCTCTTTTAAGCTACAGCCACAGTCACATCACACTTCATCAATGTGTATGCGTCTTCTCAGACTTGGATCAACTATGGACTCTATAAATTGACCACAGGTGTGAATGATGACTATGTGTGTGTATGTGTGTGTTTAAGCCCCTATGATAGGCTGTTGACCTGTCCCAGATGTCTCCCTGTCTTCAGTTCAATAAAGTTACTTAGCCATGTTGTCACTTTGTAGAAGAAAATTAGCCACAAGACACAAGATGCTGGATTGGTCCATCCATCCATCCATCCATCCATCCATCCATTATCCAAACCGCTTATCCTGCTCTCAGGGACATGGGGATGCTGGAACCTATCCCAGCAGTCATTGGGCGGCAGGCAGGGAGACACACTGGACAGGCCGCCTGGTCATCACAGGGCCCACACACACACACACACACACACACACACACACACATTCACACCTAGGGACAATTTAGTACAGCCGATTCACCTGACCTACATGTCTTTGGACTATCCCGGGGCTCAAACCCAGAACCTTCTTGGTGTGAGGCGACCGCGCTAACCACTGCGCCACCATGCTGCCCCACACTAAAATCCCTAATATATTTTTCCATCAGAAAAAAATAATTCTCCACAAATGAGATGTGTGTTTCACAAAGGGTCAAGTCCCCTACTGCTTTCGCTCAAGACAAATGCTGTCTTACGGCAGCACTCTCCAGTTTTGAAGCAGTAATTTCGTCACAAGAGCAAGGTCGTTAATAAATCAGGGTTTCAAAATTCATATGCATCCTATCAAATGATAGCATTTAACTCATGGCAAGAAATTGTTCTCAAAGTCAATGAAAGACCTTAATTGAGAAGACTGGTTTTTTTTGGTTTTTTCAAATGGAAAAAAAAGAATGGGGTATGCGGCAAAAAAAACCCCAAAACCATCTGCTATCTTGTGGTTACCATATGTTACTACAAACTAACAGACTGGGACACTATGCATACTGTAGAAGACTGCCGCCCCCCACAGAGGTGTAGCACAAAATTCTGGCCCCTATACATAAGCAGTCTCTGTGGGCCCCTTTCCTCTTTTGTCTCTCACGCATCACTTTTTTGAGTTCTAGCGTACTGTATATTATTTACAATCACAGAACATTAATCTATTTTAACCCGACTTAACGCAGCATCAGCAGTCACTCGCGACAGGACTAGATGAGCTGCATTGAGAGATGCTCATAAGGGACGGACTAAACCATTTTGCACCTTTTGTAAGGGGTGAGGGGGGCCTCAGAGAGCCTCCACTATTTTATTTATGTCCCTCAACCAATGTACTAAGCCTATTTTAACTTAAGTTATGACACTAATTAGTTCTACATAAAAATCTGTGAACCAAAACAAACTTTTAATTCCAGGCTCCCAGAGCCCCCCCCCCTCACTTCTGGGACCTAGAAGGCCCTTCCCCTTTTTCCCCCCACGACCCTGAACTGGACTGAGCAGGTACAGACGATGGATGGACTTGACAGACTTGTAGTTATGAATATTCCCAGCAGAGGGCGGTCAACCTCTGGGAATGCTCTACTCATATCCAACCCACTTCACACAGCCATCTGTTCACTTTTGTACACTTAAACAAATAGCAGCAGAGCGAAAGACCGCCGCCATATAAAAGTAAGCGACGAAGACTGGACGTTTTGATAACGCCAGGGCTCCTGGATCCCACAGAGCAGGGAGACTTGGCGTGCTGTCATACCACTTTCTGCAGGATCATCCACCAGCTCTTCTCTCCCCGAGACGGTCTGCGTGCGTTCTCTCCTGAGGGCTTTGATCTGAGGGAGAAAACAGCACATTGAAGAGAAGAAATGCAGCCATCTCCATGAGGATTTGGCCGGTGCTGGACCGTTTGATGTTTTGGCTCTGAAATCCTGCAGCCCGTTTTGTACACAAGCTCTGGGTTCAGAGTCAAAATGTATCTGGACGGGTTGCAATCATATTCAACCAAGTAGTTATTCTTAGTTTTTGGTGAAATTGTGCAGTGACTTCCAGTTCCAAAAAATCCCCAGATACTGCATATAATAATAGGTTCTGTTTCAAACTTTCTTATATTTTGTCTGTGTGTCTAAAAGAATCCAGCTGTGTGGCTTTTAATTAGCATGAGGAAATGTCCCATATGTTAACAACATAAAACAACAATCCAACTGGTTTCTGACTGAAGAGTTCAGTTTTGAACCATTGTGTTGCTGCAGCAGAAATACAGGGTGATGAGACTTGATGTTAATTAATTCCCTAAACGAGCTCTATGGCAAAATGGACTAGAATGGAATGAGGAAGAATAAGGAAATGGAAGAGAGGTGAAGAAGAGTGCAGACAGGGTGGAGAAGAGTGTCAGGAGTGATTTGTGAGAGAAGGGTACCAGCAAGAGTTAAAGGGAAGGTTTACAAGATGGTAGTGAGACCAGCTATGTTGTATGGTTTGGAGACAGTGGCACTGATGAAAAGACAGGAGGTGGAACTGGAGGTGGCTGAGATGAAGATGATAAGATTTTCACTGGGAGTGATGAAGAAGGACAGGATTAGGAACAAGTATATTAGAGGGACAGCTCAGGTTGGACGGTTTGGAGACAAAGCAAGAGAGACAAGATTGAGATGGTTTGGACATGTGTGGAGGAGAGATGCTGGGTATATTGGGAGAAGGATGCTGAATATGGAGCTGCCAGGGAAGAGGAGAAGAGGAAGGCCAAAGAGGAGGTTTATGGATGTGGTGAGTAGGGATGGGCATGATTAATCGATAATCGATAATTGATCGTTAGGAAATTAGTCGATCACGTGGATTTGTTTATCGATCAACGTCCATATCACACAGAGGTTGAATTAATGAATCTCACTCCGTGGCAGCAATGTTGAAAGAATGAATTTCACTGCCTGGCAGTAATGAGACCTCTTAACCAGGCGGGGGTGCAATTTTTATATCTGGAGACTGAAAACTGAGCTAGTACCAACCGGCTACCACATTGGAAAAATAGCCTTCAACATGAAGCGCGTAAAGCGAAGTGTGGCTAGCGCAGCCACCGGAGCCGCAGCCGCGCCGGCATCTTGCCATGGCACTACTTTTCGGGGAGCAGTACTGCACTCCACGTGACATTGGCATCGAAGTAGTTCAGAACTTTCTGAGGGAGACTCCCCCACCCCTGAATTGCAGCCCCACAGGCTGGTGGAAACTGAATGGAGGGAGGTTCCCCAGGCTGGCGAAGTTAGCGCGAAAATACCTCTGCATCCCCGCAACTTCGGTCCCTTCGGACTCGGAGCGAGTGTTTTCAGCGGCTGGACTGACGGTCACTAGGCTGCGTTCATTCACGTCTCACCCCTGAGCATGTCAACATGCTCATCTTCCTGAACAAGAGTGGACTGTGGACAGTTATCCTTTCTGTGAGTAACAGTTATTTATTTTATTTTATCTCTCTCAGCTGGAGGCCTGTTGGAGTCGTTCAAAGTTACATTTTGCGAAAAACTGTCAGCGCTAAGTAGGCCTAATGTTTTTATTTTATTTTTTAATTTGCATATTTTATACATAGCCTACATATAATTTATATTTTCTCAAAGAGGCTCAATAGTGTTTAAGAGCGCAGCAGCATTGGCTCTTTAATTTGAGAAGAGATTTGACTGGGCCGGGCTCGTGGCTGCCTTTTTTATGCGTCGTGATGGAATGTGATATGCTGGTTTTTTACAATTAAACAGTTAAACTTTAACTACCTTGTTTAAAAGCATTGTGGTTGTACTATAAGTTAACTATAAGTTAACTCCTTTGATTAATAAAGATTTAATTGAGGAAAAACACGCTTTCTTTGGTATTTTTTCATTAAAAGTAATTAACAATTAATCGATAATTGATCGTTAATTTTCGCGATGATCGATCAAGGAAATTTGATCATTTGCCCATCCCTAGTGGTGAGGGAGGACGTGCAGGTGGCTGGTGTGACAGAGGAAGATGCAGAGGACAGGAAGAGATGGAAACGGATGATCCGCTTTGGTGACCCCTAATGCAGGGGTGGGCAGTCTTATCCAGAAAGGGCCAGTGTGGGTGCAGCAAGCAGTTACACACCTGATCCCATGAATCAACCAGTAGTCTTTGCTGAGGGACTTGATTAGGAGACACAGGTGTGTAACTGCTTGGTTGGAACAAAGACCTGTACCCACACCAGCCCTTTCTGGATAAGATTGCCCAGCCTGGTGGCCTAATGGGAGCAGCCGAAAGTAGTAGCATCAGTAGTAGATTAGCAGTAGTAATATTAGCAGTGGCACCAGTTTTAGTAGAATTAATAACAGTGGTAGTAGTAGTACCAGTAGTACTAGTAGTACTAGCAATAGTCAAAGTAGCAGTAATAGTAACAGTAGTAGTAATAGTAATAGCAGTAGTAGCAGCAGTAGTAACAGTAGCACTAGTTGTAGTGCTATTACTTTTATTATTTGCAGTAGCAGCAGTAGTAGTAGCAGTAGTAGTAGTATAGTAGTTGTAATAGTGGTAGAATTAGTAGTTGTAGCAATAGTACTTGTACTAGTGATAGTAGCAATTGCTATTGTGTTGTTATTGAATAACAATAGGAGAAGACGGCTGTTGTAATTACTAAGGCTCTACAGTATGAAGGTTGGTGGTGGTTCAAGGCTCAATCTAAAACTCAAAAACCTTGTTCACTAAGTTTCATTTATCTCAAAATACTGACTCAATACTGCCTATCAGAGTATCGATAACACAGTACATCAGAACCTGTGCTGCATGGTGTTCACCGAATATCCTCAAACAGTTTGAAATGCACAGTAAGAACTGTTCAGTGGAACAGACAATGGTCTTAGTTTGGCGAGTACACTCCAGGCCCAGTATGCGATTTGACCAAATATTATAAAAAGTGTTCTACATTAAAACTGCTGATAGCCACTTTTACTAGACGGGGGGGGGGGGGGAAATCTATTAGGGCCATGGACAAAATGGCAGATCAAGCCTGCAATTGTTCTCTGCCATAATTATCATCATCAATCAATCAATCATCACAATCATCATCATCATTATCATCATCAGCAGCAGCAGCAGTAGAAGTCTGCAAGCCCGCTGGGCCCCAATAGGTCCCGACACACTGAGTCAATTCGGGCCAGGTTCGGGCCTTTTTTTTTTTTATTGAGCAGGCTTGGGTCAGACTCGGGCTTATTTAACTTCCCATATACATGCAGAGTATACATGGGCCACTGTATGAAATATTATATTGATTGTAACATAAATATTATACATACGCATGTACACGTGCTTTACACGTGACAGTTACCATGCCGTGTGTGTGTGCGTTTGCGTGCATCAGCGAGAGCGCGCATCACAGAGCTTAAAGTGATATTGGTGTCAGTCTCAGGTTGGGCTGAAAAATTGCAGATTTTGTCAGGCCAGGCTAGGGCTGGAGTTCTTGACCCGTGCAGGGCTCTAAGCAGCAGCGGCAGCGGGAGCACTGACCTCTTTGATGAAGCCTTCATCTCGGAGCCTCCCTCGGAGGAGCCGGATGTCATCGTGTCGGCTCTGATCGGAGCTCCACGGGTTCTGTCGGACAGTCAGAGTCAGGTTCTCTGTGTCGTGGCAGAACCTCAACAAATGGAACCGGTCTACCCACACCTGTGACAGACCTGCCGGTGGCGTGGCCAATGGGTTGGGAGGGCTGAAGCAGACAGGTGAGTTTGATCAACAAATATTTCCTTATTTATTGTTTAATCATCCAAATGCTCTTGTTCCATATTGATTCACAAACTTGTTCAGTCACGTTTTATAAAGACTATCTGTAAATACTGACTAATAAATGAGTAATCGACTCTTAAATGATCGTGTATCACACTTGTTAATATTAGCAAATGGCTTCGAAAGATTTGTAATCCTCTTATAATTGCTAAACAACTGTTAACAATAGAAATTAAACTAGAATTTAGATATGACATTTCTGAAGATGAAGGTTAAGTTCAGACCTAAATGGTTCAGGTCAGAACAAATATTGTGGTCCTGGTAAGTGCTATTTAGAAGAGGTTTTCATTTTTATTTAACCTTTATTTAGACAGGTAACCTCACTGAGACACGGTGTCTCATTCTCAAGCGAGACCTGATCAAGACGAGGTTAAAGGTCTTCTTCCTTGGTTTCCAGGGTTGTATCTGTGCCCTACTTACCTCAGACAAACTCGTGGATATAATTTTTATGACCTTGCATGTAGTTTGAAAGTACACTGAACGGTGAGTTTGGCCTAGTTTAGCTCAACTGTTAAGATTAACAGGATTATTAGCAGCTCCTCTCAAAATAAGGGAAATACACCTTCTCTCAAGCTGACATTTAATACTTTTTACTCGTTGGCCTAGCGTCGACAATTTTTCTTAACCAATGTTTTCATGAGGACACGCCAAATCCTGAAAATTAGATTATAGTTTTGAGCTACTTTTCTCATCTCATTTCATCATCGGCCGCTTCTCCGGGGTCGGGTTTCATTACTTTCCTGTAATATGCATATCCGTCTTCGTCTACAGCGGAAGAAGACATAAAAACGTCATTCTTTTAGGATGTGTGGGTCCTTGTGAAAATGTTGATTAAGAGAGATTGTTAATGCTATTTCTGTTGGTCTATTTCTGTTGGTATTTACGATGCACATGGATGTGTGTGTTATTATAGGCTGGTTTGTTGATACGTGACCCTCACATCTGATGTCTTACTTGTACCGAGAAATTATTGTGCTCATCTGTATGTGATGGGTAACTTTAAGTGTTGTTGATGAGGACTCAATCCCTTCTAGGCAGGCTGGCGTGCTGTTTTTGATTTAATGCTATGCATTTGTGTTTACAGGCTGTTTTGCTATTTGACATATCCGTGTCTTATTTGTGCTGAGAAACTACACAGAGTATACTGTGCTCTGCTTTAGTTGGGCATATTGTAGCATACTGTGATGTTTGGTTTTGATCCCCGTGTGGAGGTTTCATGTGGTCATTAACTGATCATGTTATTCATTCATTCATTCATTCATTCATTCATTCATTCATTCATTCATTTATCTTCAGCCGCTTCTCCGGAGTCGGGTCGCAGTGGCAGCAAGCTAAGTAGGACATTCCAGACATCCCTCTCCCCAGCAACACCCTCCAGCTCCTCCTGGGGGATCCCAAAGCGTTCCCAGGCCAGACTGGACATGTAGTCCCTCCAGTGAGTTCTGGGTCTCCTCCCAGTTGGATGTGCCTGGAAAACCTCCAAAGGAAGGCGCCCAGGAGGCATCCTAATCAGACGCCCGAACCACCTCAACTGGCTCCTTTCAATGCAAAGGAGCAGTGGCTCTACTCCGAGCTCCCTCCTGATGTCTGAGCTCCTCACCCTATCTCTAAGGCTGAGCCCAGACACCCTACGGAGGAAACTCATTTCAGCCGCTTGTATCCACGATCTCACCCTTTCGGTCACGACCCAAAGCTCATGACCCTAGGTGAGGGTTGGAATGAAGATTGACTGGTAAATTGAGAGCTTTGCCTTCCGGCTCAGCTCCCTCTTCACCACAACAGTCCGGTACAACGTCCACATTACTGCTGATGCTGCACCAATCCACCTGTCAATCTCCCGGTCCCTCCTACCCTCACTCGTGAACAAGACCCCGAGATACTTGACCTCCTTCACTTGAGGCAACAACTCATCCCCAACCTGGAGGGCGCAATCCACAATTTTCCGGTAGAGAACCATGGCCTCAGACTTGGAAGTGCTGACTCTCATCCCGGCCATTTCACACTCCGCTGCAAACCGCCCCAGTGCGCGCTGGAGGTCGCGTTCTGGTGAATGATTATGTTATATGAGTAGTATTGTTTCTGATGTGTGTGTCAGCCCTGTGATGGTCTGGCGGCCAGTCCAGGGTGTTTCCCTGCCTGCCGCCCAATGACTGCTGGGATAGGCTCCAGCATCCCTGCGACTCTGAGAGCAGGATAAGCGGTTTGGATAATGAATGAATGATTGTTAATGCTAAGCTAACAAGTAAAACGTATCAACAATTGGCTTCAGAGAAGGCATATTTCCCTTTTTTGAAAGAAGATGCTAATCACCCCAGTAGATGCCCACTAACTGAGCTAAGCTAGGCTAAACTCACCGTTCAACGTACCTTCAAACTGTACAAACAGACATAAAAAGATGTCAACCAGTTTGTCTGCCTCTATGTTAGTGACACACAGTAGAAACTACCCCTTTAAGTGTAGATTCAAAAAAGGAAGACGCTGCTAGATAGATTTCATGTTAATAATAAATAATAAGACGGTTATTCATATCTTTAAACAGTCTGCTAATGTTAAAGGGTGTGTTGTAGAAGCCTGGAAGTGCTTTATTGCTCAATTATTAATCACTATTTACAGCTACTCATTACAAAGTGTTACCAGCATTGCTTATAATGACGGACAGATCAAAAGCTTCTCAATCTACCTACGTATTACGACGAAATAACTTCTCCGTAAAACTTCTGTCAATCCCCGCACAACATTCAAAGTCTTGTTCTTTCTTTTCGTGCAAGTAATTGTAAGCTCATAAAGCCCAAGATTTATGGATCCCAAACTGAGCCCAACCGGTTGGACACAAAACATTCCTGAGTGTTAGCGTCAGTAATAACAGGTGTTTATAGTTTTATGATTTGAGCATAAACCTTACTTCTGAAAGTGCAACATCTGAGAAATGTGAAAAATTTCAATTATCTAGGACAATAGTACAGCTTTTCTTTTTCTTTCTTTTTTTTGTCAGTGTTTTTCAAGTATGTGTGTATCTCACTGTGTAAGCAGCTCCAGCAGCTCGGTGTTGGCGGCGGTCTGGGCGAGCTGCAGTGGGGTGATACCCTCCTCGTTGGGCAGACTGACCGCCATCAGACCACCCGGTTGACACAGCAGCAACTCTGCAAGGCGACAAAAACCCCAACGGACTGCAAGGTGGAGGGGAGACTCCCTGGGACTGTAGTCTGGAGAGAGAGAGAGAGAAAGAGAGAATCAGAATCGGATCAGAATAATGTTTATTGGCCATGTAGCTTTGCACATACGTGGAATTTGACTCTGGTTTCGTGGCTCTCTCAGTGAGAGAAGAGAGAGACACGTGCGCACACACACACACACACAGAAACAGACAGAGAGAGAGACAAAGACGGAGACAGACACAAAGAGAGAGCTCTCCACCTGTCTCTCTCTCACACAGGTGGAGGGAAAACTCACTGGAAGCATACACTATAGCAGAAGTAGGCAACCTATGACACGCGTGCCAACAGTGGCACACAAGGCCATTAACATGGGCACGTGGAGCAATTCAATAAAAATGTTTTTTAATATATTTTTTTGAGGAATATTTTTAATATAAAATGTTGCCTAATGGTAAACTAACTGAACAATTTAAAATAATACCGAAATAATTATCCATCCATCCATCCATTATCCGAACCGCTTTTCCTGCTCTCAGGGTTGCAGCGATGCTGGAGCTATCCCAGCAGTCATTGGGCGGCAGGCGGGGAGGCACCCTGGACAGGCCATCACACAGGGCACACACACACACACACACACACACACACACACACACACACACACACACACACACACACACACACACACACACACACACACACACACACACATTCATACCTAGGGAATATTTAATACGGCCGATTCACCTGACCCACGTCTTTGGACTGTGGGAGGAAACCAAAGCACCCGGAGGAAACCCACGCAGACACAGAGAGAACATGCAAACTCCGGGTCAACCCCCAAGGTAGGACCACCCCAGGGCTCGAACCCAGAACCTTCTTGCTGTGAGGTGACGGTGCTACCCACTGCGCCACCTTGCTGCCCAAATAAATAAATAGTTTGTCACAGCAAGAGAGTGCACACAGTTGACGTGGTCTATCATGCCCCTCCTCCCCCTCCCTCTGATCTCGAGTGTAGCATGTTGCTTCATGTAAAGAACAACTAACGATGGCAGAAGCAAAAAAAAAAAAAGTAGGTTGTCTAATATTTGCCTCATTCAGCCATCTTGGACAAACCAATAGGGATTTATTTCGCCTAAGGAGCAAGCTATGTGCACTCTCTGCTGCGAAGATTTTGTGTCGAACTTCATGTGTAAAACGTCATTTTGAAACAAGGTACGAGGAAAACGCCAAAGATAAGGCTGATAAATCTCAACCCATCAAGAGGGCAGTGGCCCAGTACGGGAAGCAAAACAGCGTGTTTACAACCCGATGTGCTGCCCAAAACCAAGCTGCAGAGGGCAGCTATGAAGTGCACTGCTAAACACTGGAAGCCATTCTCTGATGGAGAGCAAAAAAGGAGGCTTTCCTCAGCAGAAATGCCAATTTCTGTGAGAAATGTAGAGAAGTGCATTACAGACATGGCTGAAAACATAAGACACCAGCAAAGTCTTGCATTGAAAGATGCGTCGGCTAACGTTGCCTACCAACAGGGGGATCGCCGGTTCGAATCCCCGTGTTATCGCCGGCTTGGTCGGGCGTCCCTACAGACACAAGTGGCTGTATCTGCGGGCGGGCAGCCAGGTGTGGGTATGTGTCCTGGTTGCTGCACTAACGCCTCCTCTGGTCGGTCGGGGTGCGTGTTCGGGGGGAAACTGAGGGGAACGGCGTGATCCTCCCATGCGTTACATCCCCCTGCTGAAACTCCTCACTGTCGGGTGAAAAGAAGCGGTTGGTGACTCCACATATATTGGAGGAGGCATGTGGTAGTCTGCAGCCCTCCTGGATCGGCAGAGGGGTGACTAGGACGGCTCAGAAGAGTGGGGTAATTGGCCAAGTACAACTGGGGAGAAAAAGGGGCAAAAAAAAAGAAAGAAAAGAAAAACAAAGATGTGTCGGTATTCAGCATAGCTCTTGATGAGAGTGTGGATGTAAATGACGGTCTACGTCTAGCAGTGGTTACCAGATGTTGCGCCAAACAAGGGTTGCGCTAAATCGGTAACTACTACTACTACTACTACTATACACACACACACACACACACACACACACACACTTTATCTATGTGGCGCAGTGGTTAGCAAGAGGGTGCTGGGTTTGAACCCTGGGGTTGCAACCTTGGGGGGGGGGGGTCATCCCAGGTCATCCCCTGTATGGAGTCTGCATGTTCTCCCTGTGTCTGCGGTGGGTTTTATCCAGGTGTTCTGGTTTCCCCCACCATAAAAAAGACATGCAAGTTAGGGTTAATACTCCTTCCTGTCTGTGCCCTTGACCGAGGCATGACAAGAAGAACTGGAGTTGGTCCCTGGGCGCTGCACAGCAGCTGCCCACTGCTCCTAACTACACAGCTAGGATGGGTTAAATGCAGAGTGAAATTTCCCTACGGGGATCATTAGTGTACATCATATCAAATATCAAACTGCTACTACTACTACTACTACTGTCGGCTGCTCCCGTTAGGGGTCGCCACAGCAGATCATCCGTGTCCATCTCTTCCTGTCCTCTGCATCTTCCTGTCACATCAGCCACCTGCATGTCCCCCCCTCACCACATCCATAAACCTCCTCTTTGGCCTTCCTCTTTTCCTCTCCCCTGGCAGCTCCGTATTCAGCATCCTTCTCCCAGTATACCCAGCATCTCTCCTCCACATGGCCAAACCATTTCAATCTTGTCTCGCTTACTTTGTCTCCAAACCATCCAACCTGAGCGGTCCCTCTAATATACTAATTCCTAATCCTGTCCCTCTTCCTCACTCCCAATGAAAATCTTAGCATCTTCAACTCTGCCACCTCCAGCTCCTAAATCAGAAAGACTTAATTTCTGTGCCCTAGGAATTTTCATACATTTGTGGCATAGGACATCCAAAAGGTTGCCGACCCCTACTCTATTGAGATAGAATGATAGCTAGCTTGCCAGACACAGACAGACAGAGACAGAGAGCAGGGTTGTGAGAAAACAGATTGTACTCTAGAAAGAGAAGGGAAGAGAAGGGAGAGAGAGGAAAGGGGGAGGTGTTCATACAATGGATAGATATGCTGATTTAATTATAGGCAGATAACACTGAGCCTCGCAGTGAGATCTGAGGAAGCTGCTGAATGGAAGAAGGAGATAAGATTATCGATCAGGAATGGAAGAGAGAAGAGAGAATGAACAGAGGAGAGTAAAAAGGAAAGAACTTGTGTTGAAAACTAGTTTCTCTCGTTAATTAACCTCAATAACACCAACTGATCACTTCTAGTTTGTCCCCGTTTCGTGTCCTCTCCCGGCAGCAGATACCTCGGCTCCACTGACCCACTTAATAACGCCATCAGAGACTTCCAACAGCCGACAGCCTCTCATTTCTGAGTCATTCGAAGTGGCTGAACAAGGTCTGAATCCCGGTTAACAATGACCAGCACTAATATAACCAGAGTCATGCTAATGCAGACATGAAGCAGTGTAAGGGGAGTATAAATCTGCTATTGAATCCTAAGGCAACTCAGAAGACGGTAGACACCGACCGTCAAAACAGAAAGCAAGCGGGCGTTTGATAATTCCAGCTTTAGGGCGACGTCATAGGCAACGTTATCCAATTACATCACTTAACCACAGACATTCATAGGGAGACGCTGCGATGAAACAGACTGCCATAACTATATTAAACTAAAATTGGATTTGTCATTTGTGCAACGAGCCACATCCACTCTACACACAAACGGTGGCATCCCATAAACAATGATTGGCATGCAAATCACACACGCACATAAACACACACACACACCACGCACTCACGCACCACAACCACACACACACACTACACACTCACGCACCGCAACCACACACACCTCAAATTGATTTAACCTCTGTCTATATAACCCGGGGCTCAGTCCAGATGGGCAAACTTTATTAACTGGATAACACGCTGGTTAATTGGCACTGATGAATTTAACGGAGGCCCACGGACCACAGTCCACGGTCACTTCCGATCTCAGACCAGCGAGCGTGCAAAATAGAAATGAAATGATGGGGAGGAAGGAAAGGACTGGGGGGTGGGGGTTGAAAAGTTCACCTTCCTTGGAAACAAGCAGGTCCAATTTTCCAGTGCTGCTACTGACAATTGAGGCTGCCACAATACCTTTCAAATCAGGAATCAGGAACACTTTATTTGGCATTTCACCTCATGTACTTGCGCACATGAAGTGAAATGAAATGCCGTTTCCCCCAGCCCACAGCAGTACAACATACAGACAAAAACACATTCAAGAACTAGAAGAAGACACACATTCAAACTAACACATATATCCAAACCACATAAAAAAAGACACTGTCCAAGGCCAGTTGCTTGTTAAACGCCAGCCAGAATGACTGTCGGAACTGCCGGTCTGCATGGGCTAGCAGTTAGCCTAGCCTGCTCCAATTATGTGTCCTGTCAGACCGCCCTCTGTGTTTCCTCCTCGGGTGCAGCTCCAGGCAGGACCGTGGTCCTTGGGCTCACTGAATGCAGCAGACCAGGCTCCCCCAGCTGATCCAGTGCCAGCTCTTCCGGTCAGACACCCTTGACACACCTCCCCGCACTCCACACGACGACATCAAAAACACCAGTCAACGCCAGGTGAGGCCGCCGCCAGACCACCCTCGGTGTTATCGGAACTGCCGGTCTGCATGGGCTAGCAGTTAGCTTAGCCTGCCCTGCTTCTGCCTCCTTGGGTGCAGCTCCGGGCAAGGCCGCGGTCCCTGGGCCCACAGTGCAGCAGACCAAGCTCTCCTAGCCAATCCAGCACCAGCTCTACCAGCCAACAAACGAAGACAAAAATTTAGACGCAGATGTGGACAAAGACACTGCATGGACGGTACTGGGTGAGGCTGCCGCGAATGTGAATTCGCACAGCCATCTTCCCACACTGGAGATTTACCTTGGTTCACACATTCCTCTCCAGCCGTTGCGTCATCTCATTTACTTTGGTTAATCACAAAGCATGAACGTAATGAGCAACACCCCCTCTGGACCAAAGCATGTCTATCAACGCACTCAATGAAGAAACTGCAAAACAAGTGGCACATCTTATCTTCTGTATTTTCTGAATAATTAGAGACACCAAATATAATATGTTTTAAAGAATTATTCCTGTTTTTTACAACCTGGATCCTATTTTTGGTAGTTTTTGCCATTGTGCATATCAGTTATGATCTCATTTACTCACTGGCTTCATTTTTGGCATTTTGGACATGGGACCACCGCTGGACTCAGCTTTACAACGGTGTCTTCTGGGGCAACTGAACAGGAGTGTCAGACATTTTTCAACAAGTCCAATCTGACCCAATTATCTAAACCATGTATTTGGAAGCGAAAACCAAAGTGCAAGTTAAAAGCTGTTATCTGGAATGTCAATATCATCAATGGTGGATGACATTGTTTATCTACTTCCTTGTTCAACCTGCAGGAATGAGCAGCCTATACTTACCGTAGGTAGTAGAAACCATCCATAAACTAGCCGGCCAGCACCATAGAGAAGTCATAGACCCAGGGTCAGTGAACTTTTGGGTGTCCCGTGTCACTTGGGAAAAAAAATTAAGTGCCAGTTCACTTTCATAATGAGCATTTATCCATCCATTATCCGAACTGCTTATCCTGCTCTCAGCAATGTTGGAGCCTATCCCAGCAGTCATTGGGCGGCAGGTGGGGAGACACCCTAGACGGGCCGCCAGGCCATCACACAGGGCCCACACACACACACACACATTCATACCTAGGGGCAATTTAGTACAGCCGAGTCACCTGACCTACATGTCTTTGGACTGTGGGAGGAAACCGGAGCACCCGGAGGAAACCCACGACGCGAGGAGAACATGCAAACTCCACACAGAGGACGACCCCCAAGGTTGGACTATTCCGGGGCTCGAACCCAGGACCGTCTAGATTCCAAAAGAGCCGCGCTCTACACACACACACACCCACAAATGTATGAAAATTAAGAGGGCATAAAAGAAATGTAATTCAATCTTACAAATTTAGTGTGACTCGTTTGTCACAACATCTGGTAACCACTGCTAGACGTAGACCGTCATTTACATCCACACAATGGTCAAGACGCTGGATACCGACGCATCTTTCAATGCAGGAGTTTGCTGGTGTCTTACGTTTTCAGCCATGTCTGTAATGCACCTTGTATCAGTCGAAATGGGGAAATGTACCTTCAAAACATACTTGGCAACGTCACCAGGCAGCGCCTTGTATTCTTTGAGTTGCGTGGCACACACGCCGCGAATGGACGCACGTTATTTAGCTCGTTTTTGTTCTTGCCTCTCAGCTCAACCGTAACGTTTTGGTTACGCACGGCCTCTTCTGTCCATGGTACAACCGGGCTTGGTACGGCTGCTGTGATAAATAGTCAATAAACGATGAGCATTTGTGAAATCCCAGCTCTTGTGTGGATGTGAGCTTTTGCCTTCGTCCTCCGCTGCCTCAGCCAAGACACACGGACCTAAATCGCGCCATTTGTAAACGGACACACGGTCTAGAACAGTGGTTCTCAACCTTTTTGGGGTCCTGGACCCCCTGCGTATTTTTGATCTACCCTGAGGACCCCTCCCTGATCTTGGGGGAGGGGGGTTGCAATTTGATAGAAACAGTAGAAACTGCATTTTAAATTGCATTATAGCATTTAGTCACTCTTTGGGGCAAAAATAAGAGCTTTCAGTTGTAACTTAGATATAGTTAACAAAACAGAATTCTTATGCAGCAACTTTCAGATATATGTAGCAAAACAGAATATGTATTCAGCAACTTTCATATATATGTAACAACAGAATTTTTATGCAGTAACTTTTAACAATGCAAACGGGAGCGAGATCTCTTATTAAAATACAATAAATTACACTTGTGAAACAGATGTAATTAGAGAAAAAAGTCGTTACCCTTTATAGTTTAGGTAGATAAAGGTCTCAGTCACATTTGAGTAAAATAATCCTATTTCTATAAATGTCATAGGATCTTTTTTTTAAAAGATATTTTATTTTTCACGGACCCCTTGCAATTACACCAAGGACCACTAGGGGTCCGCGGACCCCCGGTTGAGAAACACTGGTCTAGAACAGGCGCCATTTTGTGAAACGGGTATTTCTTTTACGCTGTTGATGATCGTTGCTTTGTTTGGTAACCCATCAGGACCTGCGAACTGCCGGGGAAAGCCTCCTTTATATATCAATTGTATATATCAATTGTATATATCAATTGATATATAAATTCTCCATCGGAGAACGCTCTCTGTAGCTTGGTTTTGGGCTGCTTTGCTTCCCGTACTGGGCCTCTGCCCTCTGGATAGATTCAGCTTTATCTTTGAGGCTTTTTTTCTCCTACCTTGTTTCAAAATGACGTTTTACACTTGAAGGCGAAATAAATCCGAATTCGTTCATCCAAGACGGCCGAAAGAGGCGAATATTAGGCGATTTTGCTTCTGCCATCGTCACCTGTTCAAGCGAAAAGGAAACCTAGCTAGCTATGCTAGGTTGCCACTTCCGCTGTAATGCCGGGCTCGCGGGCAGATCAGAGGGAGGGGAGGAGGGGGACGATCGACTACGTCATTCGTGTGCGCTCTCTTGCTGTCAAAAACAATGGCGTATACTTTGAGACTAATTAATTATGTCGGTATTATTTTAAATCGAATTGTTCGTTTAGTTCACTGTTAGGCTACATATATCATATTAAAATGTTTCCCCCCCAAAAGATATTGTAGCGAATTCGGGGGGGGGGGGCCAGCTATGGACGCCGGATCCGGGACGCGAACCCGTGGCTCCCGCACCGCAAGTGACTGCGTTAACCAGTCGACTAAAGCAGTGTTTCTCAACCGGGGGTCCGCGGACCCCTAGTGGTCCGTGGTGTAATTGCAAGGGGTCCGTGAAAATAAAATATCTTTAAAAAAAAGATCCTATGACATTTATAGAAATAGGATTATTTTACTCAAATGTGACTGAGACCTTTATCTACCTAAACTATAAAGGGTAACAGGATTTTTTTCTCTAATTACATCTGTTTCACAAGTGTAATTTATTGTATTTTAATAAGAGATCTCGCTCCCGTTTGCATTGTTAAAAGTTACTGCATAAAAATTCTGTTGTTACATATATCTGAAAGTTACTGAATACATATTCTGTTTTGTTACATATATCTGAAAGTTACTGAATACATATTCTGTTTTGTTACATATATCTGAAAGTTACTGAATACATATTCTGTTTTGTTACATATATCTGAAAGTTACTGAATACATATTCTGTGTTGTTACATATATCTGAAAGTTACTGCATAAGAATTCTGTTTTGTTAACTATATCTAAGTTACAACTGAAAGCTCTTATTTTTGCCCCAAAGAGTGAATAAATGCTATAATGCAATTTAAAATGCAGTTTCTACTGTTTCTATCAAATTGCAACCCCCTCCCCCAAGATCAGGTGGAGGGGTCCTCAGGGTAGATCAAAAATACGCAGGGGGTCCAGGACCCCAAAAAGGTTGAGAACCACTGGACTAAAGGCTCCGATCCGTTAGCCAAGGTGTCTACTTATCCACGCACATTACACTACCCCCCTGCTTCGGGAAGTGCATCCCCACGCTTAAGCATATCAGCTCCTTCACGCCGCTGGGCGCCTACGTTTGCGACGGCCTTACGGCCTTCACCATCCCACTTCTGACACCAATGTAGCGAATTCGGGAGGCAACCACAGGAACTGCCACGGCCAGGACGCGAACCCGTAACGGCCGCACCGCGGGAGACATTGCTAACCGCTCGACTAAAGGGTCCAATCCATTAGGGCCAACGTGTCTAGTTATCCATGCACGTTACAATAAGTTTTATTGGACTGCTCCACGTGCCCGTGTTAATGGCCTCGCGTGCCATCGTGGCCACGCGTGTCAAGGGTTGCCGACCCTGTATAGATGGACAGGGGTGTAGCACAAAATTCTGGGCCCAATACATAAGCAGTCTCTGTGGGACACCTTTCCTCATTTGTCTCTCACGCATCACTTTTTTGAGTTCTAGCATACTCTATATTATTTACAACCACAGTACATTAATCTATTTTAACCAAACCCCAACCCAACTATCTTGCAGTGACTGAAAAAAATGCATAGTATCCCTTCAAACTTTGATGCATCTTAGGGTACTGACGCTGACTGACTGCATGTGCTACAGAACTGGCTAGCTAGCTAACTCATAGCTAGCTGCTACCTTGTTGTGGTAGTGGGAGTTAGCTAGCCATCTTTCTTCTGGAAGAAATTACTCAACAGTTGTTTTCCCTCATTTTGCCTTCTCTCTCATTTTCTTTTTTTTTTCTTTTCTGGAACCCAGATCTTGCTTTCTTTGGGAAAGACATGACTCTGTGCTTGTATCAGCAGTCACTCGCAACAGGACTAGATGAGCTGCATTGAGAGATGCTCGTGAGGGGCGGACTCAACCATTTTGCACGTTTTGTAAGGGGTGAGAGGGGCCTGCGAGAGCCTCCACTATTTTCTTTAAGTCCCTCAACTGATGTATTGAGTCAATTTTAACTGAAGTTATGACACTAATTAGTTAGAAATAAAAATTTGCAAACCAAAACAAACTTTTAATTCCACGCTTTTCGAGGGCCCCCCTCACTTCTGGGACCTAGAAGCCCCCCCCCCCACTACGATGCCGCTGTAGACGGACAATCATGGACACAGTCTGAGAAACTAGGGGGGGGGGGTTGTTTAAAGGACAGGCTCAACACTCCTGTTCACTTGTCCCATGTACTGAACCATCTTACTAAAATGGAAGGAATCCACTAGAACTGGAAGTGGGGGGCTCGGGGGCCCCCCCAGTAATGGCAGGTGGCTGTGTAACATCTTAGACCCAACAGTATGCCTAACTTTTTCTAATGTACAAAAGCAAAAAAATAAATAAATAAAATAAAACATATCTTTATTTTAAACAGTGGGCTAGGGCTGCGTGGAATGTACATGTTTAATAATAAAGTGAGTAAACACTCCATTCCAAATCTGCTACACACGCACCTTACAAACAAAACAATGGCATCATACTGTAGCGACCGGTGGAGGCGGTCGCTCTGACTGTCGGTGGGAGCGCAATGGCTAAAGGGACTGTTAATGTTAGATTTAACATTGTGGGGTTTTGTTAACTTTCTATTGATTTTTGAACCAGTGTTGCATACAAAACAATGTTGTGTATAGAAAATGTCCAATTGAACTGGTTTCATACATATATAAACAGAACCTATTCGAGTGGGGTATACAAACAGTAATCAATCCTTATTCCAATTAATTCTTAAGCAACCTTCATATACCCATAAGCCCAACAATTCCTCCCACCCAATCCCACCCATTTCTTACAAGAGGAAAACACCAAGTGAAAGGCAACTAGGTGCACTCATTGTACCCATTAACCCAATAACACTTCAGACCCAAATTCTTCACACTGGCTATTTAAAAAAAAAACTAAGGGGGAGAAAACTAAATTATTTTCATACTCACACACACACACGCAAAAAAGGGGGTGAGGCATCTAGTTGTCATCTGGGTGAATTGTAGCCATGTTCAAATACTTGATAAAGGGCTTCCAGGTCATGTCAAAGGATTTACTGTTGTTTTTTTTTCAAGTTTAATGTGAGCTAGTATCTCCTTGAGCCAGCTACTGTGTGAGGGGGGAAGGACACATTTCCACTTAAACAAAATGAGGCGCCTAGCTAAAAGAGTTGTAAAGGTCAAGAACCGCTGTTTTATCAAAGACAAATTGGGTGCTGTAGATGGTGTGACTCCAGATAGAGCTGTAAGAGGTTCAGGCTTAAGGTTCATACCAAATACTGTCCCAAATTGTTAAAAACTTGACACCAGAAATCTGTTAGTTTTGGACAGGACCAAAACACGTGAGTATGGTTTGCAGGGGATTGTTTGCACCTGTTACAAGTATCATTGGTAACTGGGTAGATTTTTACCAGTCGGGCATTGGTGTAGTGTACTCTGAAAAGAACCTTACTCTGGAGTAGACCATGCCTAACACACATAGAAGCTGAGTGGATCACATCGAGAATATGGTCCCACTGGTTGTCAGGTACTGACACACCAATTTCCTGTTCCCAAATCTCCTTCAGATGGGCAGCTGGATCAGGGTTAAGGGAGTCAATTGAGCCATAAATTATGGAAACGGAGCGTTTCTGTGCAGGGTCCAGAGTAAGAAGGGAGTCAATAGCAGAACCAGGAGGGTGATTAGGGAAATGGGGGGAATTGGTTTTAATGAAGTGTCTAACTTGAAGGAAGCGAAAGAAGTGGGATTTAGGCAGGTCAAACCTGGTTGAGAGCTCTGTGAAATCAGTGAAGCTTCCTTCCTTATAGAAATCTTTGATATTAAGTAAGCCCTTGTCACACCAAATGGGAAAAATGGGGATTGGAGGAAGAAGGTGGGAATAAATGGTTTTTGAAGACTGGTGCTAAAGTAGAGGGTTTGTCCAGTTTGAAATGCTTAAGGAATTGTATCCATATCTTAACTGAGTTGGTAACGACTGGATTTTGGGAAATATTATGAATTTTAAGGGGGAGATGTGCAGTAATGACAGGCTGGAGGGACAGCTTGGAAGACAGTAGCTTCATTTGGGCCCATAAGGGACGTGTCACATTGCATGCCCAGTAATACTGAATAAAATTGGGCAGTGCCAGACCACCTGACTTTCTGAGGAGTTGTAGAATAGCTTTTTTAATGCGTGGCAGTTTATTAACCCATAAGAATGAGGGCACCATCTGATCAAGTTGATGAAAGAAATACTTTTTCATAAAAATTGGAATGTGTTGAAATATGTATAGGAATTTGGGGAGGATCAACATCTTTATAAGGTTGACACGGACAATTAAGGACAAAGGGAGAGAGGACCAGCGAATTATGTCAAGTTTACATTTATCGACAATGGTTTGAAAGTTTTTGGTGAAAAGGTCATTAAATGAGGTGGTGATAAACACTCCGAAGTTTTTAAAGCCTTCAGAGACTACTCTGAAGCCTTCAGAGACTACTCTGAATGGGAGGACAGACTGTGGAATTTTCTTGGACAAAGCGTTGATGAGGAGGAGTTCACTTTTCTGGAAATGAATTAAAATGTCTGTGACAACTGGGAGGGATGAAACTGGGTTGGAGGCATATAAAAGCAGATCGTCTGCATATAAGGACAGTTTGTAAGTGATACCCATCCTGGTGATGCCCTGAAACCTCCTCTCCTCTCAAAGCCAAATGGCTAGAGGTCCGATGGCAATAGCGAATAAGAGGGGAGAGAGAGGGCATCCCTGTCTGGTGCCACGGTGGAGAGCAAAGGGGGGAGACCTCACGCCATTGGTGAGAACACAAGCAACAGGAGCTTCATAGAGTAGTCTAATCCACACAATAAAGTCGAAGATATAACCAAACCTTTCTAAGACATGATAAAGTTATCTCCACTCAACTCTTTCGCATGCTTTTTCAGCATCTGAAGATATTACCACCTCAACAGTGTCAGGGTTGGGGAGCCAATTATAAGAGGAGCTCCTTCCGATCATAAAACTAGTTTGGTCTGTTGAAATCAAATTTGATAGGGCCTGTTGTAAACGTGAAGCTAAAACCTTTGCTAGAATCTTTTGGTTGAAGCTATGTGCCGTCATGGACAATGTCTCCCACCTGCTCCAAGACGTGCTGGTCGGGCGCAGGAGTAGTTTTAGTAATAGACTCATTCTACCAAAATGCACTACAGAGTGCCACAGTAGGTCATTCCTGCCTGTGGCCATCAAACTTAACAACTCCGCTCTCACAGTGTCAGACACTCGGAGTTAATGGTCATTGGACTGGCCCTTCCACTTGTTTTATCCTGTCGGGTTGTTTGTGCTGTTTGTTTCGTGCTGCGGTAGTGCAGTATAGATAGGGTGTTATGTGCACCATGCTTGTTTATATATTTTGTTCTTATTTCTATTTCTTGTTTTAGCTTTTATTTCTATTTGTTTCTGTTTTCTTGTATCTTGTTTTAGTTTTTTCTTACTAGAGCACGAGTGTCTGTAACAGAACCCAATTTCCCCACGGGGATGAATAAAGTATTCTGATTCTGACCGTGACTGGGACTGATGTCGCCACTTGCGACATGGGGGAGGGAGGTAGGGACTGGTTACGTTGTTGTCAGTTCTGCTCCGTTCTGGGTGGTGTGAATAAAAGAGCATTCCCGGGGTCGTGCGGTGTATGGGGCACGGGAGTTGCGATTAAAAAGAGACCTCTGCCTCTCAACTCATTCTTCCATGTTGGCTCACCACAATATTTTTCGTTTTAGTTGGCAGCACCCCTACTTAAAACATCTTCCCGCATCCCTCAATGAATCTGTATGTATTGTAGCGATCGGGGAAGACGGTGGCTGGACTGACGGCTACATGCTGGGGAAACGCAGGGGATTATGGGACTGTTGTGTTCATGTTTTAATCATTGTTTGATTAAAGTTGTGTTCATGTTTTTGATTGTTGTTGTTTGGATGTTTGACTCGGACTGGGTAATGACCATTTGACTGACGGACTGACTGACTGACTGTAGGACCATGAATGATAGGTGTATGTTCTTTAATGACCTAATTCCAGGAAGCCATTGTTCGGCAATTATTGAGGAGTTGCAGACTAAAGGTGCACTCCTGAGGTCATGCAGTGTATGGGACACAGGAGCTGCCATTCTAAAATGCATCCTTGCCTCTCCTTTCCCGTCAGTTCCATTCGGTTCTGCCTGGGCGTTAAAATTAAACAGCACTCTAGGGGTCATGTGGTGTATGGGACACGAGACTTGTGAAGAAGAGATCTGTATCTCTCCATTTTTCCACGCTGGCACACCACAGTATGCATGTCTGCATATCTGTCCTTTGATTTTCTTGACAGCCATTCATCCGCTTGATTTCATACTTGGCAGGGGTATTGTTGAGGACCCAAGGAAGAGCAGCGTTTTGAGTGTTAAATTGTTTGGATAAGTGGTTCTCGAGAAAGCTGCAAGCAGTTTGAATCACGGTTTCTGCTTCTTCACTTCCTGTGGAGTCAGTGAGCGGAAACACAAACAGCGCCACTCTGCAATTGCAACCCACATTGTGGTCGGAGGGGGATTACAGTCATAGTCCTTTGAGTGTCGATTGTGAAGCTGTTTGGATGAGCGGTTCTCGAGAATGCTGCAAGCAGCAATACAGGAAGCCAAGCAATTGGCCTGTTCCGAACAGGCACGTTTTGAATGGGCACTGTACTAGTGTACTGAGATATAAGATTCAGTAAAAACAAACAATGAACATCGTCATACCCTCCTCCATGTGGCTACCCAGAACGTTCCAGTTGGGTGGTATGTCCAGGTTGGCCATGGCCAATGCCACTCGATGGTCCATAGCCCAGCGGGAGCTCTCCTGGCCCAGACAGAAGAGACTGCTCAGCTCTTTGTGATCGGTGGAGCTCAGACAATGACCATGAGTTACCAGATGCTCTGCCATGTCCTGAGAAGAGAAATAGAATGAAAGAGGTAACATTTCTGATTACTAGTCTTAAAGCCATATAGATTCTGTATATGAGGGTTTGTTTGCCTGTTTTGTGTGTGTGTGTGTGTGTGTGTGTGTGTGTGTGTGTGTGTGTGTGTGTGTGTGTGCGTGTGTGTGTGAGCTTAAACGTGATTATTACAGGTGTGTGTGTGTCTGTGTGTGTTTTAAGGTTAGCATTTTTGTACATGACGTACACAATTATCTGTGCAGTGTATTCCAGTCATGTTTAGTGCCTACCTGAGCATCGTCTTGGATGTACTCCAATCTAGCCCCGCCCACCCAGGTGAGGGGTGTGGTTTCAGAGCACACGTAAGCCTGAACTGAGACCACCTCAGCCAGGTTATGTCCTGCGGACCGAAAAGGGGACAAAGTCACACATCACAAAGCAAGGACATATCACAAAGGTTCTTCACTTCTTTGCATAAGTACATTTATAATGATGTTTCATTATATTACATCACATTGCATTAAACTACGTTACATGACTTTACATTATGTCATATTGCATTATTACTACTTTGAAAATGAATAGACACCACTTGATGCTTTAAAAGCCCATCTATATTCCCTCATGTTTGAGTCTACCTGAGGTACCATTTGTTTGTTCTGTATTGTCCTTGCTACTTTTGTTTTGTTTTCCGTTGCCTTATTTATTGCTACTGCACAGCATTTTGTCTGCTTATTCATTGTGATACTGCACAGTGCTTTGGTCAACCCTGGTTGTTTTAAAATGTGCCCTATAAATAAACTTGACAACATTCAAGGAGACATTACATAACATTACAGTCATTTAGCCGACGCTTTTATCCAAAGCGACTTACAATAAGTGCATTTAACGTAGGAAATCAGGAGAACTACTAGTCATCAGAGGTCATAAGTGCATCTAAACAAGCATCTAAGAGCAAAACCAGTGCTAAAGTAAAAGCACAAGAAAGATTTTTTTTTTATGAGTGAATACAATAAGTGCTAAGAACAAGTAACAGGGTAGTAGTTCTTAAAGAGTTGAGTTTTCAACCTGCACCGAAAGATGGGCAGCGACTCCGCTGTCCTGAAATCAGTGGGGAGTTCATTCCACCACTGTGTGGACAGGACAGAGAAGAGTCGTGGCCGAGTCGATTGGCAGCAAGGGCCTCTGAGCGACGGGGCAACCAGGTGTCCCGAGGCAGCAGAGCGAAGTGGTCGGGTGGGGGTGTAGGGCTTTACCATGGCCTGGAGATAGGAAGGCGCTGTTCCTTTCATTGCCCTGTAGGCTAGCACCAGAGTCTTAAACTGGATGCGAGCAGCTACTGGGAGCCAGTGTAGGGACATGAGAAGGGGAGTTGTGTGGGAGAACTTAGGGAGGTTGAACACCAGACAAGCTGCAGCTTTCTGAACAAGCTCCAGAGGTCTGATGGCCGACGCCGGGGCGCCAGCAAGGAGGAAGTTGCCGTGTCCAGTCGCGAGATGACCAGAGCCTGGATGAGCACCTGTGCAATCTCGTCGGTGAGGAATGGGCGAATCCTCCTGATGTTATAGAGGAGAAATCTGCAGGAGCGAGCAACCGATGCAACGTTTTCAGTAAACGACAGTTGTCGTCCAGGATCACACCCAGATTCCTCACAGTCCGATCTGGCGTCACCACGGCACTGTCAATGGTGATGGCCAGGTCTCAGTGTGGGCAGCCTTTCCCCGCGAGGAACATCAGCGCTGTCTTGTCCAGATTGAGCTTCAGGTGATGTGTCGCCATCCACGCCGAGATTTCAGTCACGCACGCAGCAATGCGTGTCTCTACTTGTGTGTCAGAGTGAGGAAAGGACAAGATCAGCTGAGTGTCATCGGCCAAACAATGGTAAGAGAAGTCATGTGAGCGAATAACAGAACCCACGGATGTTGTGTACAGGGAGAAAAGGAGAGGACCCAGAACCGAACCCTGTGGAACGCCTGTAGTCAGTCTGCGAGGCTCCGACACAGATCCCCTCCATGTCACCTGGTAGGAGCGACCCGTCAGGTAGGTTGCAAACATTGAGAGTGCAGAGCCTGTGACACCCAGCCCCTCGTGGGTAGAGAGGAGGAACTGGTGGTTCACTGTGTCGAACGCAGCTGACAGATCCAGTAGTATCAGGACAGAGGAGAAAGAGTTTGCTCTCGCAGAGTGCAGAAATTCTGTCACTGCAAGGAGGGCCGTCTCTGTCGAGTGACCCACCCTGAACTCAGACTGGTTGGGGTCCAGGAGGTTGTTCTGGTGGAGGTACAAAGAAAGTTGGTTAAAGACAGCACATTCGAAAGTTTTGGATAGAAAGGGTAGAAGGGAAACTGGTCTGTAGTTTTTGACATCAGAGGGGTTAGGGATGGTTTCTTGGGAAGGGGGGTGACTCTAGCAGTCTTGAAGGCAGATGGAAAGCATCCTGCCTGGAGGGAGGTGTTGGTGAGGTGGGTTAGATAGGGAAAGAGTTCAGGTGCTATAGACTGAAGAAGAAGGGGGGGTCGGGTCAAGGGAGCATGTGGTGGGGCGACTGGATGTGATGAGGTTTAGAATCTTGTCGGGGGAGAGGGGAGCAAGGTGGGATAAGGTGGTACGTGGAGAGGTGAATGAGGGTGCAGAAGGTGGGATAGTGCAAGCAGCACTAACAGGGTGGTGAGAAAAGGAGGATCTGATGTCATTTACCTTCTTGTCCAGACATGAGTCATTATGGAATCACCGGTTTGTTGTGTATTATGCAATAAGTTAAATAATTTAATTATATATAATTTATATAATTAACCAAGTCTCTGAATTCTGGATGATCTGAATCAGTCTGGCTTTAAGCAGGGTCACTCTACCGAGACTGCACTCCTGTCGGTAATGGAAACACTGCATTTGGCTAGAGCTGCCGGTCAGTCCTCAGCTTTATTGCTGCTAGATCTGTTAGCTGCCTTTGACACGGTTAACCACCAAATCCTCCTATCCACACTCACTGAGCTTGGTATCTCAGGATCTGCCCTCCGCTGGTTCATGTCCTACCTCTTGGGGAGAGCTTTTAGAGTATCTTGGAGAAGTGTCCAAACAGTACAGCTTATTCACAGGGGTGCCTCAAGGGTCAGGGCTCGGTCCCCTTCTCCTCTTAATATACATCACCTCACTTGGAACAATCATACGCTTTCATGGTTTCTCATACCACTGCTATGTGGATGATACCCAGCTCTTCCTATCATTCCCACCAGATGACCTCACAGTCTCGGGACGGATATCGTCATGCCTTGCTGATATCGCAGCATGGATGAAAGAATGCCACCTTCAGCTTAACCTATCTAAGACTGAGCTCCTTGTCATCCCAGCCAGTCCATCCTTACAACAACAGATCAATATCCAGCTCGGATCAACCCAACTCATGCCCACAATGTCTGCCCAAAACCTGGATGTCATGATTGATGACCAACTAACCTTTAAGGTTCACGTGGTCTCGATTGCTCGGTCGTGCCGATTTGCCCTGTACAACATCAGGAATATTAGACCCTTCCTGTCTGAGCATGCAGCACAACTCCTGGTACAGGCTCTTGTAATATCACGCGTTGACTACTGCCACTCCTTACTGGCAGGTCTCCCTGCATACACTTTCAACCCTCTGCAAATGATCCAGAACGCAGCAGCGCATCTGGTCTTAAACCAACCCAAAATGGCAAGTCACTCCATTGTTCATATCCCTCCACTGGCTTCCAGTAGCTGCCCGCATCAAATTAAAAACCTTGAAGCTCACTTACAAAACAGCAACTAAAACGGCTCCCGCCTACTTGAACTCCCTCATTCGGGTCTACACTCAGTCCCACTCACTATGCTCTGCCAATGAAAGGTACCTGGCACTTCCACCACAACAGGGCCCAAAGTCACTAGCCAGATTGTTCTGTAGTTCCCCGGTGGTGGAACAAGTTACCCAACTCTATTCGATTCGCTGAGTCCCTCACCATCTTTAAGATAAAGCTGAAGACCCAGCTCTTTCACAAACACCTCCACACCTGATGGTATTAATAGAAATAATAAAAAAAAAAATTTCTACGCACCCTATGCATTGCCTTTGTGCACTGCCTGTTGACACCTATGTCCTATCGGATTTGATCTTAGTTTTTTGGCACTTGCTTACGTTGTTGTCCCCTGACTAGATTCTTGCTTGTGTTGTATTAACTCTCAGATGAACGTCACTTTGGATAAAAGTGTCTGCTAAATAAAATTGTAACACTGTAGCTGTAAATATAAATGCAATGAGAAATATAAAATTGTGAGAAAACACCTTTCAGCAGCTGAATCACTGTGCTACGCCCTGTGGGCCCAGGGACCACAGCCCTGCCTGGAGCTGTGCCCGAAGAGGAAACACCAAGGGCGGTCTGACAGGACACGGAAGTGGGGAAGGCTAAGCTAACTGCCAGCCATGCAGACCGGCAGTTACAACAGTCATCCTGGCTGGCGTTCATTCAGCTGGAGAGTGATTTTTTTTGTTGTTGTTTAGTTTAGATATATGTGTTAGTTTGGATATATGTGTTCTTGTAGTTCTTGTATTTTTTGGATATTTGTTTTTGTATTTGTGTTGTACTGCTGTGGGGGCTGGGAGAAACGTATCTTTTAATGTGCGCAAGTGCATGAAATGAAACGACAAATAAAGTGTTTCTGATTCTGAAACTGTCGATGAGGTGGGTGTTGTTTTATTATTTATAGGGCGAAGTTGGTTTCCATACAGAGAGCTGATTGTGAACAGACAATTTGTGTGTGTGAGTCATTTTCTGAAGTCCCATTCTGTCAGAAGTTAAAGGGCCTACCCAGCAGCTGGTTTTAGTGAAACTCCTCTATAAATGTTCAAATAATGCATCAGTTGTGTGCATTGTGTCTCGGAGGGTATATTCACTAATGTTCACCGTACATCTATAACGGATGTAAGCGAATCTGAGTATCCTGTGGGAAGGAATATAACTTTATTCATTGATCAGCACACAAGAATCAGAATCACAGAGTGAATGATGGGTTATTGACTAGCGGTAATAGATGGTAATCGGAAAAAACAATCAAATTGTGAATAGCCGGGGCGTCTGGGTGGCGTAGCAGTCTATTCTGTTGCCTACCAACACGGGGATCGCCAGTTCGAATCCTCGTGTTACCTCCGGCTTGGTCGGGCGTCCCTATAGACACAATTGGCCGTGTCTGCAGGTGACAAGCCGAACGTGGGTATGTGTCCTGGTCGTTGCACTAGCACCTTCTCTGGTCAGTCGGGGCGCCTGTTCGGGCGGGCGGGGGAACTGGGGGGAATAGCGTGATCATCCCACGTGCTACGTCCCCCTGGCGAAACCCCTCACTGTCAGGTGAAAAGAAGCGGCTGGTGACTCCACATGTATCGGAGGAGGCATGTGGTAGTCTGCAGCCCTCCCCAGATCGGCAGAGGGGTGGAGCAGCGACCGGGATGGCTCAGAAGAGTGGGGTGATTGGCCAGATACAATTGGAGAGAAAAAGGGGGTAAAAAAATTCACAAAAAAAAAAAAGAAGAAGACAAAATTGTGAATAGCTTACGTGTATATTCAAGGGATATGGTGTTCAAGCATATTATGGTGGAAATTAGATCCGTTTTTTTCCTCTGTAATGGTTTATTCCATTTTCTAAAAGTGGGTGGTTGTTGGTAATATTTGGATTTGGTTCTCATTTTTCGAAGGCTTTAGAAGTCCTTAGTCAATTAAATGTTTAATTGTGAGTGTAGAAATTATAACACATGCACAAATGCGCAAGGTTTCCATATGACCGCCCAACTACACACACACAAACGTGCAGACAAACAGACCTGGGACAATGAAACAAAGCATGACGTCCCTCACAGCCCGGATAACATGGACCAGCGTGGATCCCTCCAGCACAACGTAGACCTCGGCATCCTCTGGCATCGAGTCTAGACCTTCCTGCAATGCAAATACCTTTGCCTGGCCCTGAAAAGAAGGACAGGTGAGAGCAGGTGAGAGAGGGCAGAGAGCAAGAGAAGCAAGAGCAGAGTCTCCCTGTACAGCGCTCTAACATCTCTAATGGAGTAGTGCTGTGCACCAAATCCCTTGACAGAATTCATTTTGTCAGAACCGTAAGACTGCTTGACTCAATAAAACTAGGAATGTCTCAGTGACCACAGCAGAGATCTGCCCTGATCCAGCCGGTCCGGAGCACTTTAGATCGCTGATCTGAGAGGGAGAAAAGTCAAATCTGAGAAAAAAAATACGCCTAATGCCAAGTCTGGGATTCTCAGAAAAATTGAGGCCTTTTGAAAGTCAGCTGCAGATGTGACAACACATGTTCCCCAACAGCAACCTAATGACTTCCATGAAATAAAAGGGCAAACGCACGCACATTAGTCAGGTATACACCATTTTACATACATTTGTTAGACACACCACGTGCTATTCAAGTTACAGAATTTGGTCAGGAAATGCAGTAGGTACATTGTGCTATTACTGGCTGTGTTCTAGTGCTGAGACGATAGTGGATTAATCGATTAGTCAATCGATAGAACATTAATTGATTACAATTTTGGCAGCTAATTAATTGTTTGAGCCGTTCATCAAGTAATAAATATTGTTCAAGAATAAGGGTGATGTGGGCGTCCGGGTAGTGTGGCAGTCAATTCTGTTGCCTACCAACACGGGAATCGCGGTTCGAATCCCCGTGTTACCTTCGGCTTGGTCGGGCGTCCCTACACACACAATTAGCCATGTCTGCGGGTGGGAAGCCAGATATGGGTATGTGTCCTGGTCGCTGCACTAGCGCCTCCTCTGGTCGGTTGTGGCGCCTGTTCGGGGGGGAGGGGGAACAGTGTGATCCTCCCACGCACTACATCCCCCTGGTGAAACTCCTCACTGTCAGGTGAAAAGAAGTGGCTGGCGACTCCACATGTATTAGAGGAGGCATGGGGTAGTCTGCAGGCCTCCCCGGATCAGCAGAGGGGGTGGAACAGCGACCAGGACGGCTCAGAGGAGTGGGGTGGTTGGCCAGATGCAAATGGAAAAAGGGAGGAAAATGCCCCCAAAAAAAGGGCGATGTGCAGAACTGTAGTAGCTACAGAGGTATAAAGTTGACAGGCCACAGCATGTAGATATGGGAAAGAGTAATAGAAGCTAGGTTAAGAGGAGAGGTGATGATCAGCAGCAGCAGTATAGTTTCATGCCAGGAAGGAGCACCACATATGTGATGTTTGCTTTGAGAATGTTGATGGAGAAGTATAGAGGAGGCCAGAAGGAGTTACATTGTGTCTTTGTCGATTTAGAGAAAGCATACGACAGGGTGCCGAGAGAGGAGGTGTGGTATTGTATGAGGAAGTCAGGAGTTGCAGAGAAGTATGTAGGAGTGGTGCAGGATATGTATGAGGGAAGTGTGACAGTGGTGAGGTGTGCGGTTGGAATGACAGATGGGTTCAAAGTGGAGGTGGGATTACATCAAGGATCGGCTCTGAGCCCTTTCTTGTTTTTTTTTGCCCCCCCCCTTTTTTTCTCCCCAATTGTACCCGTCCAAGTACCCTCTGCCGAGCCTGAGAGGGCTGCAGACTACCACATGCCTCCTCCGATACATGTGGAGTCGCCAGCTGCTTCTTTTCACCCGACAGTGAGGAGTTTCGCCAGGGGGACGTAGCATGTAGAAGGCTCACGCTATGCCCGATCAAGCTGGAGGTAATACAGGGATTCGAACCAGCGATCCCTGTGTTGATAGGCAACGGAATAGACCACTACACTACCCGGACACCAGTGCTGAGCCCTTTCTTGTTTGCAATGGTGATGGACAGGTTAACGGACGAGATCAGGCAGGAGTCTCTGTGGACTATGATGTTTGCTGATGACATTGTGATCTGTAGTGAGAGTAAGGAGCAGGTGGAGGAGAGCCTGGAGAGGTGGAGGTATGCACTGGAGAGACGAGGAATGAGAGTCAGTAGGAGCAAGACAGAGTACATATGTGTGAATGAGAGGGAGGACAGCGGAATGGTGAGGATGCAAGGAGTAGAGGTGATGAAGGTGGATACTTGGGGTGAACTGTTCAAAGTAATGGGGAGTGCAGGAGAGAGGTGAAGAAGAGAGTGCAGGCAGGGTGGAGTGGGTGGAGAAGAGTGTCAGGAGTGATTTGTGACAGAAGGGTACCAGCAAGAGGTAAAGGGAAGGTTTACAAGATGGTAGTGAGACCAGCTATGTTGTATGGTTTGGAGACAGTGGCAGTGATGAAAAGACAGGAGGTAGAGGTGGAGGTGGAGATGGCAGAGTTGAAGATGATAAGATTTTCATTGGGAGTGAAGAAGAAGGACAAGATTATGAACCAGTATATTAGAGGGACAGCTCAGGCTGGATGGTTTGGAGACAAAGCAAGAGAGGCAAGGCTTGGACATGTGTGGAGGAGAGACGCTGGGTAAACTGGGAGAAGGATGCTGAATATGGAGCTGCCAGGGAAGAGGAGAAGAGGAAAGCCAAAGAGGAGGTTTATGGATGTGGTGAGGGAGGACATGCGGTGGCTGGTGTGACAGAGGAAGATGCAGAGGACAGGAAGAGATGGAAACGGATGAGCCACTGTGGCGCCCCCTAACGGGAGCAGCTGTAGCAGTAGTAGTAGTAGTAAAAGTAGATCAAGTAATAAGTACCAAACATTTGTTGGTTGAAGTTTCATAAATCCTAAGATTTGCTAACCAGCCTCTGAGTTACATCATTATGAAATGGATACTTGAGGTTCTTTTGGCTGTTGGTCAGTGTAATGGAACGGTTTCCTTTATCTTTAGAGCCTCCCTGCCACTAGGGGCATCGTTCCATTATCTTGAGTATTTTGCCTTCTAGTGGCATAGATAAATACTGCAGGTTCAGCTACTTCCTTTTCCTGTGACAACAAAGAAAATGGTGTGACAACACAGCAATATTCATGCTCCATCATTAGCCATCACCTAGTTTCTACCCCTTTGAGTGGTGATATCTGTAAGTAAAGCTATTATCCATCATTGCTAGAATCTTTATTTTGAAGTATTTTTTACATATTTGCTACAGTTTGTATAATTTTGGTAACATGTATGACAGCACATTTAATGATGGCATTCAGGCTATACGTTTGATGCTAGCGTAAATACAGTGTTCAGTGCTACACCTGATTAGTTACAACTTACATTTTAGCCCTGCAAAGAAAATGTTAGTTTTATACTTACCTTTGTTTCCTGAAAAATAGAGGATTAGTTACCCTAACTGTAACTCTAGATTGAGTAAGCTATTTTGTATTGTATACTGATGTATGCTTTTCTGTATGTTTATTTTCAGTTTCACACTTCCTTCTTATTAAATCCCGTCCATATACAACACTGGTCTGTTCCTTGGAGGATATGATGCAAGGGAGACTTTAGCTGGCTGTAAAACCTAATATAGGACAAGAGTCACATTAGGTGTAGCAGTACAGTCAGACTAATAAACAGTTTTACAAAGTCACTTTGGACTCTGGAAGCTGAAGAGGGGCATTCATCAGTATTTTTTTTTTTTATTTTGAACAGAATGATTAAATAATTAATTGAAAAAATAATTGATAGATTAGTTGATTATGAAAAGAACTGTTAGTTGCAGCCCTGGTGCGTACATGGGACATGGTAATATGGAAATGTGATAACAGAAAGGAAAGGCTGAGTTGAATTCAAATATAGTGGTCCAATATATTCAAATATAGTGGTCCAGCTCTCGTAGTGCAACAGCAAAAAGCCTTGAGATACAATATGAGATGTACTGTACACACAGATAATAACCAGGCTGGACTGAGTTCACTCCAAGCACCGATTCCTGTCAGAATTCTCTTAAAAGCCCATAAGAAAGACAGGAGTCCTCCATTAAGGAGCTGGCGCTCTCTCGCTCTCTCTCTCTCTGCCTTATCTCTCGCCATTCTCGTGAGAGTCCATCTATAAGCCTGGTATCATCTCAACAGGTGACCCACTTTTTCCGCTGGAGGATAAGGCAGAGAGCATTTTTCTCTTTCTGTTTAACAGACACTCTGTCACAGTAAACCTCTCTCTCTCTCTCTCTCTCTCTCTCTCTCTCTCTCTCTCTCTCTCTCTCTCTCTCTCTCTCTCTCTCTCTCTCTCTCTCTCTCGCTCACTCTCTCTCTCCCCCTCCTTTGAATTGACCTGGGGTTCTGTGATGGAAGATGAACTCCTTTTTTGGATGTGTAAAAGTAAAGGAGTGACTTTGTTAATATTGCCAAAAGATGTTCCATCCATTATCCGAACTGCTTATCCTGCTCTGCTCTCAGGGTCGCAGGGGTGCTGGAGCCTATCCCAGCAGTCATTGGGTGGTAGGCGGGGAAACACCCTGGACAGGCTGCCAGGCCATCACACAGGGCCAACACACAACACACAACACACACACACACACACCTAGGGACAATTTAGTAGGGCTGATTCACCTGACCTACATGTCTTTGGACTGCGGGAGGTGTACCACATTTGTTTGTGAACTCTGACAATAACTGCACAACCTCCTCCTGTGCTGTCAACATGACTCCAACCTGGTTTCATTTACACTGCATTTACATGTACATTCACCCCTTATGCAAACGCTGTCACCCACAGCAACTTACAAGAGAGTCAAAAATTATCAGATAAATTCGAGTATTGACAACCGGCATCATAGAGCACTATATAGTAGTCATATCGTAGTGGTACTATACGAAGTAGTACCAGTATGTTTGCTTAATAGTAATGATATCATAGTAATATCATAGTAGTACTATATGAAGTAGTATATTTGCTTAATGGTAAGGATATCCTGGTAACAATAATGAAGTAGCAGTAGGAGTAGTACATATTTGCTACATAATATTATAGAACAATATAATTATCAAGCATTTGCTAATTAGTAATCATACCATAGTAGTATTATATGAAAAGTACCAGTATTAGTATGATTATTTAATAGTAATGATATCATAGTGGAAGTATATGATGTAGTAGTCTTTCATCCCGCGTTGCACGACTGTTAAGTTATAAGCAAACACTGTCAGCAGCTAAAGCAGCACACTTTTCTCAACAGATTGTCAAGAAACAAAAGCCTAGATTTCTCTTTTACACTGTCGCTAAACTTACTCAAAAGCAACCTTCTACTAACTACTCCCTGTTACGGCCCATGATTTCCTGGTATTCTTTGGCAGTAAAATTGATGATATTAGAAACAAAATAAGTAATCTACCTACAGACCTGTGGTTCCACTTTCTTATAAGGACTCTCACACTGTCCCTGTACTTTGACGTTTTGAGACTGTCACATCGGAAACATTGTCCAAGCTGACTTTGGCAGCCAAACCTACAACTTGGCTTCTTGACCCCCTCCCTGCTAAACTTTTCAAAGAACTTTGGTGGTTGCTGGGCCCCCTGATACCAAATATCATAAATTTATCTCTTGCCTCTGGCAGTGTTCCTACTAGTTGAAAACCTGCCATAGTCAAACCTCTCTCAAAGCAAACAAATAGTGATCCAGGGGGTTTCAATAGCTATAGACCAATCTCCAACCCACCTGAGTTGTAGTTGATCAATTTTTGGCCTGTCTTTCCACCAACAATCTCTTTAAACCATTTCAATCTGTGTTTAGAGCCTGTTAGTCCACTGAAACTGCACTCACAAAAGTGGTGAATGATCTTTTTCTTGCTATGGATTCCAATTCCACACGAGTGCTACTGCTGCTTGATCTTGTTTCGGCCTTTGACACCACTGATCATAGTACACTTTTGGATCACCTTTGGAATTACCTAGGTGTTTCAGGTCTGGCTCTGTCTTGACTTACGTCTTACTGATAGAACATAGTGTGTCTTCCATGGTAGTTACGTCTGATTTCTCTGCAATGACATATGGTGTAGCCCAGGGCTCAGTTCTTGGTCCTTTGCTATTTTCCCTCTACATCTCTCTTCGGCCATATTATAGGTAGCTATGGAATAAATTTCCACTGCTACACTGATGATACTCAGCTGTATGTACCTGTCAAGTCAGATAATAATTCTCATATTAGAATTCTAGAGGCATACTTGTCTGCAGGGAAAAACTGGATGTCATCTAGTTTCTTACTACTTAATTCTGAAAAAAAAACAAACTGAGATGCTGGTAATTGGCCCTGCAAGACAAAGTCACCTTTATGACCAGGAAATGGTATCTCTTGACAACTGTGTGAGCTCCCAATGTTCCACAGCCAAAAATCGGGGTGATATTTTTTGATCAATCCATATCTGTTGAATTTCACATTAATAAAATCACCAAGACCTTTTTCCACCTAAGAAACGTTTCCAAAATCCAGTCTTTTTGTCCATGGCCGATGCCAAGATCCTGATCCATGCTTTTGTTTCATCCAGATTCGATTATTGCAATGAGCTTTTTTCCAGCCTGCCATGCACTAGCACTGAAAACCTTTAGCTGATTCAAAATGCTGCTGCTATAATATTAACAACAACAAAAAATGACCCTATCACACTGATTCTAGCCTCCCTTCCCTGGCTCCTTATTCATGCCAGATCTGAATTTAAAGTGCTAGTATTATACTATAAATAACATAATGGGTGTCTGTTGGGGGGGTAACTGGGGGAATAGCGGGAGCCTGCTATGCACTACGTCCCCCTGGTGAAACTCCTCACTGTCAGGTGAAAAGAAGCGGCTGGTGACTCCACATGTATCAGAGGGGGCATGTGGTAGTCTGCAGCCCTCCCCGGATCGGCAGAGGGGGTGGAGCAGCGACCAGGACGGCTCGGAAGAGTGGCGTAATTGGCCGGATACAATTGGGGAGAGAACGGGGGACAAATAAAGTTACATAACCTTTGGATAACCTCAGAGACCCAGAAACTAAGAAAAAAAAATGATATGGCAAACATCTAAAACAGAAAAACAGACCTCGCATGTTTAACCATCAAATTACTGCAAACAATGTCAACAATAGACGGCGGATTTGATCCTCAGAGTTCCCAACTCCACTCTGAAGGTTTCTTTTCTAACACCGTTTGACTACAGCTTACCTACGCCGACAAACCATCCGTTCAAAGGCCTGACATGACTGCAGAGCTCACTGATCAAACAAACAGCCAAACAAAAGTTCCTTCCCAGCCCTGTGCTAGCTACAAAATACAAATAGAAAACACCGTTGTGCATAAAGCAAGGAGTTATCCATTGACTCGATATACACACAAATGGTATGGTGGAGTTGTCACCGGCTTGCTGATGGATGGTGTTATTTACCCCTATCAGAAAGAGTGATTCAAGCGGGATTCGATACTCAAATAATCGGATGGCAATACCAGAAATATTTCATTTAGAGAATAACAGAAGCCCAGCGAAGGCCAGAATCCATCAGCCATTTTTTGTTATGTCGGAGGTGAACTCATCCACCTCAAAGCTGAATGTGGTAAAACTATATCAGTTGCATTATTAAATTGGATAATAGGAATCTATCATTATCCAATCCATCGTTATCCATATCAATATCGTTATATCAATATCGTTGTCGTTATCCAATATTGTTATCGTTACCGATAGGAATTGGCTTGGAGACAAAGCAAGAGAGGCAAGATTGAGATGGTGTGGACATGTGTGGAGGAGAGATGCTGGGTATACTGGGAGAAGGATGCTGAATATGGAGCTGCCAGGGAAGAGGAGAAGAGGAAGGCCAAAGAGGAGGTTTATGGATGTGGTGAGGGAGGACATGCAGGTGGCTGGTGTGACAGAGGAAGATGCAGAGGTCAGGAAGAGATGGAAACGGATGATCCGCTGTGGCGCCCCCTAACGGGGGCAGCCGAAAGTAGTAGTAGATAGTGATAATCTGTTGTTTTAAAAACAACACCAAGCATCATCAAAAGTGGAGAGAAAAATGGATGAAATCCACAAAACCCATCACTGAGACATGTCTTTTTTATAAATCACAATGCAATCCAAACCCAAACAAGGACAGGGACAGAAATGAGCCCCCAGGTCTTCCGTGCCGTCTGTCATAATTTCATGTAAACTGCCAAACAAATTAAACCCAAATCCAATTCTCTGCAGATATGGCTGACTAACATTCAGGTCTATGGGAACGGACAGTCTGCAGACTGGTGAAGATACTCACATACAGAGGCACTTTCCTCCTGCTCAGCTCCATCTTCACAGCGACTGAAAGGCAGAGACACAGAAACGACGTGAAGAGACAAAACTTAAAAAAATAATAATAAAAAATGAAGCAAGCACACATCCAACACAGGCCATGGGATTTCTCATTGTCTTTGGTTATTACAGTTATTACAACGTGCTGTTCTCTGATCCTCACAAGATTACCAAATGCAACCGGTGCCAACTGGAGTCCGAGGCCATCGGATGAGACAGGTTTAATCCTCTGAGCCTGCCCGAGCATGTGCATAATGATTTTAATGAAGACCAGCGACTTTCCACCGTGGCGTAGCTTCTGGACTTGAAGTTCCAAGTTATTATTTGTCACGTACACAGTCGGGCATCGTGCAGCGTGCAGGGAAATGCATGGTGGCATGCTGCAAAGGTTAAAAAAACTATATAGAATACAATCACCGCGTACACATGCGCAGTTAAGTCGAGCGTCGTCCCAGTATACGTACACCGGGGAGACTCGATTTATTGACGAAAGTATGTCCGACCCCGGGACGGTAGGTGGCGATATGTCCCCTTTCAGCCAACCCGGTCGCTGCTCCACCCCCTCTGCCGATCTGGGGAGGGCTGCAGACTACCACATGCCTCCTCCGCCACATGTGGAGTCGCCAGCCGCTTCTTTTCACCGGAGAGTGAGGAGTTTCACCAGGAGGACGTAACGCGTGGGAGGCTCACGCTACTCCCCCCAGCCCCCCCGAACAGACGCCCCGACCGACCAGAGGAGGCGCTAGTGCAGCGACCGGGACACATACCCACATCCGGCTTTCCCAGCCGCAGACACGGCCAATTGTGTCTGTAGGGACGCCCGACCAAGCCGGAGGTAACACGGGGATTCGATCCCGGCAACGGAATAGACCGCCACGCTACCCGGACACCCTCAGCTGGTTGCTATTGGACCTTCTTCCGGTTGACCTACTGCGTCACATACCAAACAAGCGACAAACAAGTTAGCAAGTCGTGTACGTTAGGATATACAACTCCTTCAGCTGACACAACACAACGTTTGTCTCCTCGTCTGTCCAGAAATGCGTGGCTCTCGCTCCAGCACTCGCCATGTTGGTACTACGCTGTTCGACTTCCGGGTGAAAGGCCGCCGCCGCGGGAACTATGGAGCATGCGCAGAACGCCTAGGCCAGTTCGGGGCCGGTTGAAGCGTGTACATGCCAGAGCAAATCCGTCCCCACCCCGCGTCATCTAGGTGTGTTAGTCCCACTTCCACACATGCCATTTAGCACGACTTCAGCCGGACTAACACGTCCACATGTATTTTAAAAGTCCAGATTTAGTCGGCCCTCGCGAGAAAAGCAGACTTGAAGTTAATTTTATTTAGTAAACTTAAGCAAAGTTCACGCATATTTCTAACGTATGCCACTGTAAACTACTAATAAGACACGTTAGCCCCCCTAGCTAACGGGTCTGACCCTTTAGCCGAGCGGTTAGCGACGCCGCCTTGTGGTGCAGTACACCCCGTATCGAATCCCGCACCGGGCAACAAAATAACCGGTTACACTGGTGGCAGCGGTGGGATCCGGAAGTGTGCAGATCCTCAGAAGTCTCTTCGGAGCGCGGGAATAACAAAACGCGAGGGCGCGCTTCCGGGAGAGGGTGACTAGTGTAAACTACTAATAAGACCCGTTAGCCCCCCTAGCTAACGGGGTCTGACCCTTTAGCCGAGCGGTTAGTGAATTCGTATCGAATCCCGCACCGGGCAAGAAAATAACCGGTTACACTACTATCAACGTACTAGTGGTATACTTGAGTATAATTTTGTTTAGTATATCTCTGATAAATACTTAAACAGCAGACTGAAAGCACACAAGAAATCGACTTTTTCTAACACCACGTAAACGTGGTCAGTGAAACCAGAAGGTGGCGCAGTTGAAGTGAAAGCGTCACACGCCTCATTATCCCCTCGGGACGTGGAGACGTTCTGCCTCCATGCGCCCCACTTGACATGTCGTGTCTAAGCGCGTGTCGTTCCATGGTGGAAAAAAAAATCTATTGTATTTCTATTCTGAGCATCCAGGCCTCCGCTGGTCCTGCTGGGTCTCATCATCGACCACTTCCTGAACAGGACACAGCAGCACGGCATCCATCTTCATCGTCCAGACCAACCATCCCCTCAGAGGGAGGAAGACAGAGACGGTGACACCGTGGTGCATCTGAAGACTCGACCCATCACTTTGGGATGGAAAACCAGCTGTAATTAACCAAACATCAGTGCCACGAGAGAAGGAACTGTCTTCCAGTTACTGTATTTTTCTATGCATGTCCATGTCTTGGCGGCATGTGTACAGTCCGATGTCTGATCCACTGTCTCATGTCTCTGTTAGTTCACAAGTATTACTGTCAAAGTGCCTTATTGTCCCTTACAGGGAAAGTAGTTTGCAGCCAGTATCACAAAACCCCCACACAAACACCAAGACAGAATTGACAGCAGGACACAGTGGGCAAGGAGAACCGAAGGAGTTCAAATACACAGACCAAGGAAACAAGCCATCTGCAGACAACAAGACGAACACTGTCTGCCATTTAACAACAGAATGGCAGTGGGGACAAAGGAAGCCTTGTCTCTCTTAGTCCTGATACAGGACATCCTCAACCGACCACCTGAGGGTAACGGCTCAAACTCTGGCCGAAGGGGGTGACCTAGGCACTCCAGGAGGGAAGCAGCCTTTCTGAACACCCTCCTATTATAAAGGTCAGCAAGCCGGGCTTGACCTCTCCCTGAAATCTTACTAGCCCATCTGATGCGGCTATAAGCCTTTTTTTTATTGGCCAGAGTCAAGTTACCAAACCAAGCAACTGCTGCAGTACAATATCTAATTTACTGTTGTGTCTGTTAGATCATACACTGTATTATGTCTGATGTACTGTTTTATTTCTCTTGTCACTTCATGAATTCATATATATATATATATATATATATATATATATATATATTCTACTAAATATTCTATTATAGTATACATAAATATACTAAATATTCATATACCTAAGTCATATGAATATTACTTTAGTATAGTGTAATATCCGAGTAACTTGTGTCCCTGTTAATTCAGTTGTATTACTCCAATACAATGCCTAATTTACTGTGCCAGGTTTGTTAAGCTGTATTGCTGTGGTACAGGGTAATGGCTGATGAACTGTTGTTTGCTGTCTTATGTATTACTGCACTACAGTGTAATGTGGAATTTACTGTGGCGTATTATTGGGGTGTTTGCACCAACTGTGAAAATTTCCTCTCAAGACATCTCTCTCTCTATCTATCAGTCTGTCCATCATCCACTCGTGCCAGGTGGGTCGACTCGCTGGTTTGCAGCTCCGGGCCATGCATTTCTGCAGGACTCGGCGCTTAAACCCTCGTTCGGAAGCACATTTGCCTGCAGACGAAGCATTTCGGACTTTTGCAAAAGTATCTGAAATGATCTGCCCTAAAAAAAAAACCCAACGTCAAATCAAGCCATTACGTGCAAACCAATGTTTGGCGGCGACTTGTCCGAAGTGGCTGGTGGCGGACCTACCTTGGTCTGGACGGAGGACACTTGAGGCTGCAGGACGGACGCACTTCGGGCTCCTGTCAAAGGACGCCTGCGGTGTTGTGCAGCTTTACACCTGCTGCAAAAGGCCAGCATGCAAAAAACTATTTCTTATTCGACTCTTCCGATTTGGGCTGCAGCGCGCCGAGACGCAACGAGCGTGCTACTTCCGGCCGGGCTGACCTGCAGGTGCTCCCAGGTTTCTGTCGTCCCTCTTGCGAGGCGAGCTGCGGGATCCCAGACGGGACCGACTGTCTGCATCCCTCCGTCTCTCCTGGTTGAACGTTAAAAAGATCCAACTCAAGACTCCTTCTACCGGGTCGGCCCCTTCTTATTTTCGGATGTGACAGCGACCTCTAGTGGAGATAGTGGATAACACCACGGCCAATGACGTGAGCGCTATCCACCTGCGGACATCATGCAGACCAGACGCAGGACGTGTACAGGGAAGTGTAATTGCATGAGTGGCATCAAAAACTCTTGAGTCCGGTGATTTGAGGTCCCCGTGCAATTCATTTCCACCATATCAGATACTGGCAGCCATGTTGTTTAGACGTCATTATTCCCAACCGCCTGAAACCATTTATTCAACTTTATCTTGCACTGCTCCATATTTATATCTATATTCAGCTTAACTTGCACTGAACCATACACTTGGCAATAGCTGTACATAGACATTCAGCTATCTTTTATTAATATTCATCACATAGGACACAGAGTTCTCCCCGTGCTCAGGTGGGTCAGCTCTCGACTAGGCCCGTGTATTGGTGAGAATCTGGTGATACGATACGTATCAGGACACAGGGGTTACCATTCAATATGTGGTGATACTGTAAGAAAGGTGATATAGCCCTGTTTCACAGGCCTGTGTTCTTTCTGCTTACGCCACTTCCTGTCTCAGTTTACGTTGTTGGGTGGGAGTGGAAGAGTCAGATGGCTGAAGATGGATGACAACACTGTTACCTAGCGGTGGTGGGGTTACACACAACACAACATGTTTGTCACCAACCTTCACATGTAAACAATAAAAAATGGATACAGCGGTTTTGAGAATCGATACAGTATCACAAAAGATGATATCGCCATACTTGAGTGTATCGATATTTTCTTACACCCCCTACTCTTGACTAAGTGCCTCTTTTCTTCCCCCCCCCCCCATTTTCTCCCCAGTTGTACTCGGCCAATTACCCCACCCTTCCGGTCTCTGCTCCACCTCCTCTGCTGATCCGGGGAGGGCTGCACACTACCACATGTCTCCTCCCATACATGTGGAGTCACCAGCTGCTTCTTTTCACCTGACGGTGAGGAGTTTCACCAGGAGGACGTAGCGCGCCCCCCCCCCCCCCCGAACAAGCCGGAGGTAACACGGAGGAGTCAAACCAGCGATCCCCGTGTTGGTAGGCAATGGACCGCTACACTACCCGGACGCCCCTGACTAGGTGCCTTTCTGTGTGGAGTTTGCATGCCCGCCCCGTGCTCACAAGGGTTTCCTCCAGCCTCGAGAAGAGCCCAATAAAACCACCCAGAACGCTCCTGTCCTGTCCCTGATCACGACATGGAGATCCATCAGGAACTGGTCCCTGGGCGCTGAAGGAAAGGGATGCCCACTGCTGCTGGCGGCCCCTGGAGGGAGGGAGGACAGCAGGATGGGAAACATGCAGAAGCAACATCTCTCTCTCTCTCTCTCTGTGTAAAAGCCCTCCGACGTGCCCGGTGTGCACAGGTTATCCTACTAACCAGTCACCACGTCGGATAAGTTCCTGTATGAGTACAACTTCAGCCAAAGAGGACAGACTAAGGCGGCAGGTGGGAAGACACCCTGGACAGGCCACCAGGCCATCACAGGCCCGCCGTCTGTATCAATGAGATCTCAATAATCCCAATACATGTAATCCAAGTCTAATATTATCTACTATTTGTTTATTTTTCATACAGCTGAATTGAACCGATTTAATTTGGCTGTTAAAAATCCATTGGAGGGTCCGCGGTGGTGTGGCGGTCTAAGCATCGGCTTTGTGTCGATGCAGTTGCCCACTGGGGACTGGGGTTCGCGTCCCGGTCTCGTCAGATCTGACTATGGCCGGATTCGATGAAGCAGTGATCATTGGCAGCGCTGTCTTGGGGAGGGGGGCGGAGTCGGCTTGTGTTCGTCACATGAATGCGTCTCTGTGTGTGTCGGAAAAAAGCAGTGGTTCGGCCTGGAGTCGCCTTGTCACGGAAGTGGGGAGGCGTCTCCTTCGGGACTGCCGGCCGGAGAGATGCAGTTGGCGAACGCATGCAGTACGAGGGTGGGAGTTTGAACTAAAATAGGGATCGATTGGCCTCTAAATTGGGAGAAAAAAGGAAAAATCAGAAATAAATAAAAATCCATTACAATTTAGTCTGGCCGTTAAAACTAATGTTGATGCTGGTCATTACAAATATAAAAGAAATGACCATGAGTGGGCAGCGCGGTGGCGCAGTGGTTAGCGCAGTCGCCTCACAGCAAGAAGGTCCTGGGTTCGAGCCCCGGGGTAGTCCAACCTTGGGGGTCGTCCCGGGTCGTCCTCTGTGATGGGTCTGCATGTTCTCCGTGTGTCTGTGTGGGTTTCCTCCGGGTGTGCCGGTTTCCTCCCACAGTCCAAAGACATGTAGGTCAGGTGAACCGGCTGTACTAAATTGTCCCTAGGTGTGAACGTGCGTGTGTGTGTGTGGGCCCTGTGATGGCCCGGCGGCCTGTCCAGGGTGTCTCCCCGCCTTCCGCCCCATGACTGCTGGGATAGGTCCAGCATCGCCGCGACCCTGAGTGGTTTGGATGATGGATGCATGGATGACCATGAGTTGATTTTTTTAATCTTTCAGAGTTACCACACACCATAGTTGACTAAATCCAATATCATAGATTTATTAGTCTTTACAAAAAAAACCAGTGGAAAATATCAAAATAGAGAAGTCCACCCGTCGATGTCACATAGAGAACACTTACAGTGAAATGTTGTGATTCCATGACTTGCGTTGAAAACAACTCCTCGCTTAACATCCATCCATTAAGTGATTTGTTATACATTAACCAAAGTTTACATGAAGAAAACACACCTTCTTCTGCCCGCCGTGCCTTCAGCCGAGTTAGAGTTAAAATACCCCCGGGGGCGCCAGAGAGTCCAGATAGTGACATGTCACATAATGGAGGTCCTCAATCCCTGTGTGTGGCGTGAGGCGATGCTCTTATCAGAGTGTTCCCAGAGCAGTAAAGGCACTCTATGAAGGGGTTTTACCCCGACAAGCGGCCTCAGGTGGCCTGATGCTGCGGCTCAGACCAATTGAGCTTTCTGAGTCAGACCGTTGGACCTGCTGATGCCGGGATATAACGCCTCCTTCTTTGGGAGGGAGGCGGTGAACAAGGTCTCCAACATTCCCATAACCTCCAGGAGTTCCTTTTGGTAGTCGATCTCTCTCTCCAACAGGTCCTGCAGCTGCAACAGCTGTCGGTCCACCACGGACGACTGGCCAACGACTGACCGGTAGATGTCAACGATCATTTCAGCCAGCGTCACAAGGACAGGGGCGAACCTGGGATCCACCAAATTCCTAAAGGGAGGAAAGCAAAGAAAAGGTAAAAAAAAAGAAAAGAAAAAAGGAAGTGACCTTCATCTGGTGCACGCGACTAAACACACCCATACAACATGAACGATGAGGTTTTCAGCTCCCATGTCGGTGGGACACCATGACGGTGTCATTTGTAAGGTAAACATAGGTCCGTTATCCAAACCACTTATCCTGCCGTCAGGGCCGTGGGGATGCTGGAGCCTATCCCAGCAGTCATTGGGCGGCAGGCGGGGAGACACCCTGGACAGGCCACCAGACCGTCACACAGGGCCGACAAACACACACACACACAAACACACACACACACACACCTAGGGACAATTTAGTACGGCTGATCCACCTGACCTACATGTCTTTGGACTTGTGGGAGGAAACCGGAGCCCCCGGAGGAAACCCACACAGACACGGGGAGAACATGCAAACTCCACACAGAGGACGACCCGGGACGACCCCCAAGGTTGGACTACCCTGGGGCTCGAACCCAGGACCTTCTTGCTGAGATGACCCTCACTAACCACCGCACCACCCTTATTTATTTATTTAAGAGTAGGGCAATTGGGCGGATACAATTGGGGAGAAAAAGGGAGGACCCCCCCCCCCCAACAAAAAAGATAAGTAAGGTAACTATAGGTATATAAGTCGAATATAAATGAGGTCTGAATCATACCCGATGAGGAAATGGAGCAGCTGGGAGAGTTTCTTTTCGTCTCTTCCCGCCACAGCGTTCTTTAATGTCCCTCTGCGATCCAGCTCCTTTATCACGGCCACCGGGACCTCCGGCTTCTTAAACCTCATCCACGACTACAACACCAAAGCAGAGACAGCAGAATTCAGATGAGACGGGGGAAAAAAGAAGACTCGCTCAGATCATCACAACTGGAAACACGCCGACCTCCCGTCATTACGTCCTCCCCGCTGGGAGCAAAACTGGGCGATCAACAATGCCACGCACGACTGCTTCCTGACTCAGGTCATAAATGATAAAATAACAATACAAAATACGTTTGCTGAAGGGGAACGTGTTTTTGTCAACATCAGGGGGGTATAAAAAGCCCTCCTACCTCCATGGCTGTGTCCAGAGCCTTGGAATGGTTGAACCTTTTGAGCTCTTTGTCGTACTTGGCCAAGTGCTGCTTCACTGGTTTACTGACCAGATAGTCGTCCTGCCAAATAGATAAGACGTGTAAAAGAAATCAATAAAAAGAAGGGATGACCGGGGGACGAGGAGACAACAGAACCGTCAGGTAACAGATAAGAGGCATCGGCCGCTGTCAGACACTTGGAGCTCATCTCTGGTAGCATTCAGTCGATGGATCACTAAATGGATAATCACTCAACAGGCCGTGCCTCGATCGGTTCACCTCGCCGACGGCATGTGCGCCCTGAGGCGCCGGGGTCGGGTTCCTTACCTGTTTGGGGACGAAGTTTTTCCCTTTCACGAAAAACCGATACGTTGGTCGCCGATTCTGGCGGCCCTGCGCGCCCTTCTTATTCGACTCTGTGACACCGGACTTGCGGTGTTTGACGCTCAGAACGCCGTTTGTCATGCCAACGACGATGGACTTGTCATCCGGCTGGGAAGACAGACAGATTCAGGGTTAATTTCATTTTCTTTAAAACAGACCACACAGCATAATTATTCTCACTCTAGGTGTCCTCCAGAACTACCACGTGAGCAGTCTTTACCAATCCAATCACCCTGGTTCAGGACAAACCATTTAAAACAGTCCGGAGGTCAAATCTGTCAACCTAGGGGTGTCCAGGACAACCCATTTAAAACAGTCCGGAGGTCAAATCTGTCAACCTAGGGGTGTCCGGGTGGCGTGGCGCTCTATTCCGTTGCCTACCAACACGGGGATCGCTGGTTCGAATCCCTGTGTTACCTCCAGCTTGGTCGGGCGTCGCTACAGGCACAAGTGGTTGTGTCTGCGGATGGGAAGCCGGATATGGGTATGTGTCCTGGTTGCTTCACTAGCGCCTCCTCTGGTCGGCCGGGGTGCCTGTTCAGAGGGTAGGGGGAACTGGGGGGAATAGCGTGATCCTCCCACGCGCTACGTCCCCCTGGTGAAACTCCTCACTGTCAGGTGAAAAGAAGCGGCTGGTGACTCCACATGTATGGGAGGAGGCATGTGGTAGTCTGCAGCCCTCCCCGGATCAGCAGAGGAGGGTGGAGCAGAGACCAGGACGGCTCGGAAGGGTGGGGCAATTGGCCAGGTACAATTAGGGAGAAAAAGGGGAGGGGGGAAGCCCCCATTTCAGGCAACTTCCTGTTCTAAAAAAGCAGATTCATACCAACGCCCCATTTCAGCCACATGAGTTTCTCAACACTGAAGAGATCGATGAAGTTTTTGCATGGCTCAAAAAGAGGCCAACAACGTTTTAATAAAGGTTTTGGTTAAAAAAAAAAAAAAAAAGCAAACCCATCATTACATTTCATAATTATTCTCGTCTTCATGCTGCTGCCATAACTCAAGTCTGCCATGGGGATCATGACATGGGGATCATGACACTGGGATTATTACATGGGGATCATGACATGGGGATCATTCCATGGACATCATGACATGGGGATCATTCCATGGACATCATGACATGGGGATCATTCCATAGGGATCATGACATGGGGATCATGACACGGGGATCATGACATAGGGATCATGACATGGGGATCATTCCATGGGGATCATGACATGGGGATCATTCCATAGGGATCATGACATGGACATCATGACATGGGGATCATTCCATGGACATCATGACATGGGGATCATTCCATGGACATCATGACATGGGGATCATTCCATAGGGATCATGACATGGGGATCATGACACGGGGATCATGACATAGGGATCATGACATGGGGATCATTCCATGGGGATCATGACATGGGGATCATTCCATAGGGATCATGACATGGGGATCATGACACGGGGATCATGACAAGGGGATCATGACATGGGGATCATCCCATGGGGATCATGACATGGGGATCATCCCATGGGGATCATGACACGGGGATCATGACAAGGGGATCATCCCATGGGGATCATTCCATGGGGATCATGACATGGGGATCATCCCATGGGGATCATGACATGGGGATCATCCCATAGGGATCATGACACGGGGATCATCCCATGGGGATCATGACAAGGGGATCATCCCATGGGGATCATTCCATGGGGATCCTCCCATGGGGATCATGACACGGGGATAATTTCAGGCTCCGCTAATCCAATCACATCTTACATACCAGGGCGTAACAGCATTATGTGGTTTGAGCGGACGTTAAAATGAGTTACCCCAAATGTCGTGTGTGACATGTGATGGTGCAATAAACCACTGACATGAAACACAACATGGAGCCTCAGCGATCAAAACCCAGCGTGGCGTGAAAGACCCGGATACACACACTGTGGTGTTATACACAGCAGTCATACCTATAATATACACAACAGTAAGTACTGTTAGGAATTTAACTGAATTTAATGCTCATGGGGAGCGTGTGGTGTAAAAGGGATGTGGAGTTTCAGAAAACTTGGGAGTCGGAAAACAGCAAAAGGAGCCTCATGTCAGCTGATGCCCAGCTGTACCACCTGCGGTTTTGGAAAGATGAGTCTCCCTGAAAACCATCCATCCGTTATCCAAACCGCTCATCCTGCTCTCGGGGTCGCATGGATGTTGGAGCCTATCCCAGCAGTCATTGGGCGGCAGGCGGGGAGACACCTTGGACAGGCCGCCAGGCCATCACAGGGTCCACACAAACACACACACACACACACACACACACACACACACACACACACACACACACACACACACACACACACACACACACACACACCCACACACCCACACTCATACCTAGGGACAATTTAGTATGGCCGATTCACCTGATCTACATGTCTTTGGACTGTTGGAGGAAACCGAAGCCCCTGAAGGAAACCCAAGCAGACATGGGGACAACATGCAAACTCCACACAGAGGACGACCCAGGATGACCCCCATGGTTGGACGACCCTGGGGCTCGAACCCAGGACCTTCTTGCTGTGAGGAGACCGTGCCAACCACTGCACCACCATGCCGCCCTCCCTCTCTGAAAACCAAGACCCATAAACCAAGAATCATGGCAGCACAGTGGTGCAGTGGTAAGCACGGTCGCCTCACAGCAAGAAGGTCCTGGGTTCGAGCCCCGGGGTAGTCCAACCTTGGGGGTCATCCCGGGTCGTCCTCTTTGTGGAGTTTGCATGTTCTCCCCATGTCTGCGTGGGTTTCCTCCGGGGGTTCCAGTTTCCTCCCGCAGTCCAAAGACATGTAGGTCAGGTGAACCGGCCGTACTAGATTGTCCCTAGGTATGAGTGTGTGTGTGTGTGTGTGTGTGTGTGTGTGGGTGGGTGTGGGCTCTGTGACGGTCTGGCGGCCTGTCCAGGGTGTCTCCCCGCCTGCCGCCCAATGACTGCTGGGATAAGCTCCAGCATCCACGTGACCCTGAGAGCAGGATAAGTGGTTTGGATAGTGGATGGATGGATTCTCTCTGACTAAAAAAAAAAAAGGGTTGATCCTCACTGGAAACACTGAGAGGAAAGGCTGCAGAATGTTTCATCCATCTTTTATAAAATCACTCAAAATACTGGCTATCTTTGAAAGCTATTGCAGAAACCGGGTTTGGGACTTCCCAGTCTTCTGAAACCTTCCCTCCTTTTTTAACCTGTATGGAAAATTAATTTCTTCACATTTTCACTCTTTTCCCCACAGAGATTTGTAACCCCAGGCCCAAACAGAATGAGTTTCTTACAGCCAAGCCCAGACAGAGAATGGAGGCCGCATAGTCGAAGTTGTGGACGACTTTATAGTTGGTGGTGTTGTACACTTTCACATGCCTGCAACGAGAAGGGGGAGAAAACAGACTGTACAGTAGGTAACAGTGTTCACTGGAATTAAAAAAAAAAAAAGCCTTGTTATTGTCAGGGACGAGTTTCTCGCACCTGCACCCACGCCCACGCCCACACACACCTGTCCAGAGAGCCTGATAGCAGTCTCTGTCCATTGCTGCTGAGACACAAACAGGTGACGGTTTTATGGTGGTTCCTCAGAGACACCAGAGGTTGGCCTCCTTTCAGCAGATCCCACACCTTCACGTAGCGTCCACCTGCACAAGTGAACAGATCATGTGTTTTTCAGTTGAGGGTTAGGATTGTAAGGATTTCCATTGGCACACTTCTGAAATCCCAACGACTATCAGGAAAACTATTTGGACTATGATAACTATAAGCACTAATACTGTACTTATACAATACTAGTGCTATCACTAATACTATACTAATACAACCTACCACTACTACTACTACCACTACTACTACTATCACTACTACTACTACCACTACTATTACTACTACCACTACCACTACTACTACTACTACTACTACTATTTTCAGCTGCTCCCGTTAGGGGTCACCACAGCGGATCATCCATTTCCATCTCTTCCTGTCCTCTGCATCTTCCTCTGTCACACCAGCCACCTGCATGTCCTCCCTCACCACATCCATAAACCTCCTCTTTGGCCTTCCTCTTCTCCTCTTCCCTGGCAGCTCCATATTCAGCATCCTTCTCCCAGTAAACCCAGCATCTCTCCTCCACACATGTCCAAACCATCTCAATCTTGCCTCTCTTAATTTGTCTCCAAACCGTCCAACCTGAGCTGTCCCTCTAATATACTCGTTCCTAACCCTGTCCTTCTTCATCATTCCCAATGAAAACCTTAGCATCTTCAACTCTGCCACCTCCAGCTCCGCCTCCTGTCTTTTCATCAGTGCCACTGTCTCCAAACCATATAACATAGCTGGTCTCACTACCATCTTATAAACCTTCCCTTTAACTCTTGCTGGTACCCTTCTGTCGCAAATCACTCCTGACACTCTTCTCCACCCAATCCACCCTGCCTGCACTCTCTTCTTCACCTCTCTTCTGTACTCCCCGTTACTTTGGACAGTTGACCCCAAGTATTTAAACTTGACCTTTGTCACCTCTACTCCTTGCATCCTCACCATACCACTGTCCTCCCTCTCATTCATGTATATGTATTCTGTCTTGCTCCTGCTGACTTTCATTCCTCTTCTCTCCAATGCATACCTCCACCTCTCCAGGCTCTCCTCCACCTGCTCCCTACTCTCGCTACAGATCACAATATCATCCGTGAACATCATAGTCCACGGAGACTCCTGCCTGATCTCGTCCGTCAACCTGTCCATCACCATTGCAAACAAGAGAGGGCTCAGAGCTGATCCTTGATGTAATCCCACCTCCACCTGTAACCCACCCGTCACTCCTACCACACACCTCACCGTTGTTACACTTCCCTCATACGTATCCTGCACCACTCCTACATACTTCTCTGCAACTCCCGACTTCATCATACAATACCACACCTCCTCTCTCAGCACCCTGTCGTATGCTTTCTCTAAATCCACAAAGACACAATGTGCCTCCTTCTGACCTTCTCTATACTTCTCCATCAATTCTCAAAGCAAACATCACATCTGTGGTGCTCTTTCCTGGCATGAAACCATACTGCTGCCCGCTGATTGTCACCTCTCCTCTTAACCTAGCTTCTATTACTCTTTCCCATATCTTCAAGCTGTGGCTGATCAACTTTATACCTCTGTAGTTGCTGCAGTTCTGCACATCACCCTTGTTCTTGAGGATCGGTACCAGTATGTTTCTTCTCCACTCCTCAGACATCCTCTCACTTTCTATACTAATACAACACTAATACTATGAATTGATTTCTTTTTTAATATAATATACTATTTTATAAGTCGGGGCCAACTGTCCAAAGTAACGGGGAGTGCAGAAGAGAGGTGTAGAAGAGAGTGCAGGCAGGGTGGAGTGGGTGGAGAAGAGAACCAGGAGTGATTTGTGACAGAAGGGTACCAGCAAGAGTTAAAGGGGAAGGTTTACAAGATGGTTGTGAGACCAGCTATGTTATATGGTTTGGAGACAGTGGTACTGATGAAAAGACAGGAGGTGGAGCTGGAGGTGGCAGAGTTGAAGATGCTAAGATTTTCAGTGGGAGTGATGAAGAAGGACAGGATTAGGAACGAGTATATTAGAGGGACAGCTCAGGTTGGACGGTTTAGAGACAAAGCAAGAGAGGCAAGATTGAGATGGTTTGGACATGTGTGGAGGAGAGATGCTGGGTATATTGGGAGAAGGATGCTAAATATGGAGCTGCCAGGGAAGGGAAGAGGAAGGCCAAAGAGGAGGTTTATGGATGTGGTGAGGAAGGACATGCAGGTGGCTGGTGTGACAGAGGAAGATGCCGAGGACAGGAAGAGATGGAAATGGATAATCCGCTGTGGCGCCCCCTAATGGGAGCAGCTGAAAGTAGTAGTAGTAATAGTAATAGATACTATTTTACAAGTCGACAAATTTTTATGAATTGTTCAACTCAGCTAAGTCAACTTACCATTTCTAGTAGGTGTGTTTGCGTGTGATGTGACGTGATGTGACAGTTCGTCAGCACAAATTAACACAATTGTCGTGAGGAAGAGGAGAAGACAGGGATGACGGGAGACTTTACAAACACATCGAGTGTGTTGACTAAATGTAGCATCAACACATGTGAAGGTTGCCTACCTGCCGAGACCAGCAGTCCTTCAGACGGATACAGGAGGACACTCTCCACGGGCTGGCCATGGTCCATGGTCATCACACTCTTATCCGTCCTGGCATCAAACATTTTCAGCGTGTGGTCATACGAGCCTAGCATGAGAAAAAGTCTGCCGTCAGTCACATTTTAACACACTAAACACGGCTGGTCGATTTCCTCCGATAGCTCACCGCATCCAAAACCTTTACAGGTGCTTTTAATGAGCCCACAGGGAACTTTCTGGATTTCGGCGATGTCTTAACATTGCTGTTGCCAAGACAGCCAAGTGGAAACCTTTTTTTCCCTTCATGGTATAGCAAAAAGATACGTGCATTTATTTACAAGCTGTAGCTCAAAAGACTGTCGGACGAAAGGGAAGCATATGTTCACAGACCAGATGAAGTAAAACCGCCATGAAGCAAACAATATATTTCCTGGGAGGTTCGGTGACAAAATGCATGGAGAAAATAAGACTTCTAGTGAACTGATAAGCGTGGAGATTGTCGGGCGTCTACAAACACGGGGAGGATTGCCAGTTCGAATTCCCGTGTTACCTCTGGCTTGGTTGGGCGTCCCTACAGACACAACTGGCCGTGTCTGCGAATGGGAAGCCGGATGTGGGTGTGTGTTCCGGTCGCTGCACTAGCGCCTCCTCTGGTCGGCTGGGACGCCTGTTCGGGGGGAAGCAGTGTGATCCTCCCACGTGCTACGTCCCCCTGGTGAAACTCATCACTGTCAGGTGAAAAGAAGCGGCTGGTGACTCCACATGTATGGGAGGAGACATGTGGTAGTCTGCAGCCCTCCCCGGATCGGCAGAGGGGGTGGAGCAGAGACCGGGACGGCTTAGAAGTGTGGGGTAATTGGCCGGGTACAATTGGGGAGAAAAAAAAAAGAGTGAAGATTGTCATTCTCCCATAGACTTCATAATATGGCACCAAAATGAACTGAATGATGCTATGTTAAGGCCAGCGGCACGGTGGCGCAGTGGTTAGCGCGGTTGCTTCACAGCAAGAAGGTCCTGGGTTCCAGCCCCGGGGTAGTCCAACCTTGGGGGTCATCCTGGGTCGTCCTGTGTGGAGTTTGCATGTTCTCCCCATGTCTGTGTGGGTTTTCTCCGGGTGCTGTGGTTTCCTCCCACAGTCCAAAGACATGTAGGTCAGGTGACTCACCTTACTAAATTGTCCCTAGGTGTGAATGTGGGTGAATGTGTGTGTGTGTGTGTGTGTTGGCCCTGTGATGGACTGGCGGTCTGTCCAGGGTGTCCCCCCGCCTGCCGCCCAGTGACTGCTGGTCACTGGGTTTGGATAATGGATGGATAATGGATGTTAAGGCCAAAAAAAGAGTTACCTGCTGCAGTTTTAACAAAAATAAATCTATGGGTCACAACCTGACACACACGTTGGGGAAAAATGTTAAAATTAATTTGTTTTGACAGTTTAAAAAAAAAAACAAGCGACACTGAATTTACCGTTGGCGTCATGTTATCCACAGAACACCCATGTTGTGTTAAACAGAGTACACAAAGCAGCACGGGCTCTAGACTTGTCAGGAGCTCTTGTCGAACCACAGATCATCCACAGGACGGAGCGATATTAAGCGGTTCTTCATCATTATTAGTTAATAAATTAATAATAAAGATTGCCTCTGCAGGTGGAGAACCTGAACTGCACCTGCAGATTAACTCTGTCTTGGACACACTGGCACGCCAAGTCCCCGTGTTGTGTGCCAAGCCTGCCGACAGCACAGGTCCAACATAAATAAATAAAACTACATAGTTTGTGTGTCTGTCCTGTTGTTACTCTACTTTCAACTGAACAGTGAGACCGTGGGAAGCGATGAGCGCCAGCCTCACCCGTGATGAACACATCTCTGTTGAGTTTGCTTGTGGCGCCACACCGGATGTAATCCGTGTGCTCTTTGTAGGAGGTCAGTTCGGTGGCGTTGGGGACGTCCCAGAGCCGACAGGTGATGTCGTCCGACCCGCTCATGATGTGGTACCGGTCGGAGGTGAAGTCTGTCACGTGTACGGCCCTAAGACAGGATGGAGCAACACAAAACGTACGTTCATAACCGCACACATCAGGAATCAGGAACACTTTGTGCATGAAATGAAACGAAACGCCGTTTCCTCCAGCCCACGGCAGTACAACACAAAGACACAAACACATCCAAAAACTACAACAACACACATACCCACACTAACACACATATACAAACTAAAAAAAAAAAAAAAAAAAAAATCACTGTCCAAGGGAACAAACGCCAGCCGGGATGGCTGTCAGAACCGCCGGTCTGCATGGGCTAGCAGTTAGCCTAGCCCGCCCCGCTCTCCCAGCGCCAGCTCTCCCAGCCATCAAACGAAGACAACACTTAGACGCAGACGTGGACAAAGACACTGTGTGAACGGTACTGGGTGAGGCCGCCGCAAATGTGGCTTCGCACTGTCGTCTCCCGACACCGGAAGCGGAAGGTGACATGTGACTTCGTACTAATTTGACAGCTGGTTAGAAGAAGCTGGGAGAAGTCTAAGAGAGCCAGGTCATGATGTGGATTCTGTATTTGGATCATTCTTGTGGAAATTGTTTACTGGTGAAACTTGTCATGTGACCGACCCGTTACACATGAACACTACGGTGTCCGAGTGTTTGTTTAGAATACAAGAGTTACACACCGGCGACATTCAAGCCAACAAATCATGACACCATTTCCTGCATGCAGTCGGGTCTTCATACTTGAGCACGGACTCTGGTCCACAGACTGCTTTTTGAAGGTCTCGGTCTGGTCTCAGACTTCACAGCATAACGACTCAGACTTGACTTGGTTTCGGACAGGGCAGACTTGTGACAATTTTTCCCAAGATCGTTCAAGTACATGAGTTTAATTTTCCTTTTTTGGGGGGATGAAATCAAACTTGATCGAGAAAATTAAAACAATATCAACTAGATCAATGAAATGCAATCTAAAATGATTTGTTTCTTTTCTATAATTTATGTCTCTGAAACGTTCGAAAATTTGGAATCTGAAACATTTCTTCCTTGGTAGAGGATAAAAAGCCTAACTAAATATTACAGAAGTGAAATCGTGACTTTTACTACAATAGTAGACGAATACGATTACAGTCATAGAGTCTTTATGCATGCTCAATAATCCAGGTAAGAAAATAGAGAGGCTGAATCAGTTCATCTGGACACGGTTATTGACAGATACGTTTCATCACTCATCTAAGTGACCTCTTCAGTCGCAACAAAGTTCTGCAGGCATCCTCACCCTTATGAACAATACAGTGGCATAATGATCAACAGACCGACAGATGGTGACAGATGTACTCTTAGCCCCCCAGTGCAGGGATGATTGTTCCCTCTTCACATAGATGGCCTCTTTGACTCCCCGTTCAAACCAGCGTTCCTCCCTATCAAGGGTGTGTACATCCTCATCCCTGAAAGAGTGGCCACTGGCCTGTAAGTGGTGTAGTAGACTGCGGAGTCCTGGCCTGACGTGTTAGAGCCCAGACACACCACACCAACATCAGAGAACTGCCGGCAACGAAGGTCGACTGTTGCGTTGCCTCGCATCGCCTGCGTCTGGGCCAAAAAGTAGCACTTGAACACACCGCAAAGACTACAGCCAATGGCCAACTAGCATGTATGTTCTGCGCCTCCGTGAGAGGAAAAATTCTGGAAATGTTCAGGTGAGATGAACACGAACAATGAGAAGAGCCTTCTGTGTGTGGCCTCTTGACTTCGTCATTTGTTTGCTTTCGTTAACTTCCGTTTCTCTTCTCGTGCACTGATTTGCAAAGCTGAACAGCCAATCAGAGTGATATCTCTCACTGACGGGCTCCACCGCCGATTCAACATGCTGAATCGGCTGAACATCTGCCGACAGGGGTCCGACTAGTGCCAACAGTGCGGGACACACCACAAAAACTAGGGCCACGGACGCTCACCGACGGCCCGACATTGGCGACGGCTGGCTGTCGGCCTGGTGTGTCATGGCCTCTAGCTCTTCTGTGTTGTGCCATTCTCTTGGCCATCATACAATGCTGTGACTGCAAACATTGCCTAATCGTCTGTGAATAGTACACATGGCCATTGAAACTCTAGTTAATGGTCACACCCATATTTGCATCTGAAACTGGTCGTTGGTTTCGGTCGCTATGCCAATGTATAGTCTATAAGGGTGGGATACCTGCAGTCAGCTGAGACTGAAGATGTCACTTAGGGCCCTGACACACCAGGTCCAGGCCATCAGTGAGCGTCTGTGACCCTAGTTTTTGCGGTGTGTCCCGCACCGTCGGCACTAGTCGGATCCCTGTCAGCAGCTTTTCGGCCAATTTGGTGGAGCCCGTCAGTGAGAGAGATCACTCTGATTGGCTGTTCAGCTTAGCAAATCAGTGCAGAACCTACATGCTAGTTGGCCGTCAGCTGTAGTCTTTGCGGTGTGTTCAAGTGCTACTTTTTGGCCCAAACGGGAGGCGACGTAACAGTCGACCTTCGTCGCCGCTAGTCGGTTTGGTGTGTCTGGGCCCTTGGATGTGTGAGGAAACGTATCTGTCGATAAACGCTGTGTCCAGATGAACTGATTCAACCTTCTTTGATTACAGTCATGGTGTTTGAAAGGACTTGTACTGTTCTGGTGTCAGTCTTTACACAAGGTTTGGATCCACTGGTCTTGAATTGAACATGCCATCTTAGTTCTGCCTTGGATGGTCTTGACTACAAGGCTAACATGTAGTTTGATCAGGTTTGAGAAATCACAACAGGGTCAAAGCATGTTTTTGTTAGCATTTCATTGGGGTATAAACACGAAGTCTGGTTGGCTTTTTTCCCCACCACAAAAGCTTAACAGTCAGCCACACTGTTAAGCTTCAGGAAGTAGGAGTTCACCAAAAAAAGGAATAAATCTGCAGCCGACAAAGTACACAAATAGGCTTTGGGACAACAATGGTACACACTCCCAGTTTTCTTATGCAGTTTGTCATTACTCTATGATCACTACTACTAAACATCAGCAGGCTTTCTATCCCGGCGTGACCTACTTTGTGTGTCCTTTGAACATCCTGAGCGCCACCTTGCCGCTGATGTCGTACAGGCGCACCACAGAATCCTCACATCCCGCCACCAACAGCTGGCCATCCGACCGGAACCTCCCACAGTACGCTGAGTTCTTAAACCGTGTGAACGCCTTCACCGGCTCCTGGGAGAATGGCCCATAAATGTGGACCTGTAGAGAGATCAGTTGTAAAAAGAAGAAGAAACATTAAACTCCAATTGTTTCACTTCCTCTATATTGGTCATGATTGGTTTGGGAGCTCAGTTAAAGAGATTAGTTTGGTGAATTCTTTAAATTAGCCGCAAGATTTTTACCCAGCCCTAACCATCGGAACAACAACAAGGTAGTTTATATAAAGGTAGGTAACTTGTGCCCACTGTGAAATAAATTTCAACAAGGAGAGGAAAAACAAACTGTGCAGGGGAAAGCACCTTCCTGCTTTCCTTTATCTCACTGTGTCACTCCCCTCATATCATGCTTGTGCAACACTTGGGTTTGTTTTGCTCGCTTTACCTAACTTTTCATTTACAATTACAATTTCCAATTCCATTTAGCAGACGCTGAGAGGTAGTTGGCTTGTATAGCATTAGGCGTCTAAGCCATGGACTTACTGGCGACTTGTCCCGACCGGGGTTTGAACCCAGGTGGGAAAGCCGGTACTCTTACCTACTGAGTTATCCAGCTGCTGAGGCTTCATGTGTTGTAACGTCTGCTCCGAACAACATGAAGAAGACTGCACTTGATATTGAACAAAATATGGCTCGCAACGAGCTCCACGAAGGGAGACACATCACCTAGAGCTGGCTTAATCTGAATTTAAACTCTCAATTAAGACTCATTGGCAGCCAGTAGTTTGTAGTGAGTAAACTGTGGTAAGGCAGAGACAAATGAACAAACTTGCATTAATAACAAAACAACATACCCTTGTAAATGCTGTCACAGCATAGTTATGTGGAGCCACAGGGGAGAAGTCTATGTTTGTGACTGATCCAAATTCTTTGATCTGGACTGGGGCCTGTAATATGCAGAGCAAAAAGGTACTGTTAGAATCACCAGGGCCAGAATATACATATCCATCCATTATCTGAACCACTTATCCGGGTCGCAGGGATGCTGGAGCCCATCCCAGCAGTCATTGGGCGGCAGGCAGGGAGACACCCTGGACAACCTGGCCAGGCCATCATACTGGGCCAACACACACACACATTCATACCTAGGGACAATTTAGTACGGCCAATTCACCTGACCGACATGTCTTTGGACTGTGGGAGGAAACCGGAGCTCCCGGAGGAAACCCACACAGACATGCGGAGAACATGCAAACTCCACACAGAGGACGAACCCCAAGGTTGGACTACGCTGGGGCTCGAACTCAGGACCTTCTTGCTGTGAGGCGACCACGCTTACCACTGCGCCATCGTGCCGCCCATACATACATACATACATACATACATACATACACACACACACACACACACACACACACACATATATATATATAAATTTTTTTTGCTGGTTGTCCATCTTGCCCGATGATGACCATCTTCTTCTATTTGTGGGTCCTTTGAGGACTCAGACAGCAGAAGATACCTGCGCAGAGATGGTTTTTAAAGTGGCATGGGGGGGGGTGCGCTTCTCCCAACGCCACATGACTAGATTGTAGAGGAGATGGTTCCGATGGCAAGGGGGATCCCTAGACCAGTGTTTCTCAACCGGGGGTCCCCTAGACCCCTAGTGGTCCGTGGTGTAATTGCAAGGGGTCCGTGAAAATAACATATCTTTAAAAAAAAGATCCTATGACATTTATAGAAATAGGATTATTTTACTCAAATGTGACTGAGACCTTTATCTACCTAAACTATAAAGGGTAACAGGACTTTTTTCTCTAATTACATCTGTTTCACAAGTGTAATTTATTGTATTTTAATAAGAGATCTCGCTCCCGTTTGCATTGTTAAAAGTTACTGTATAAAAATTCTGTTGTTACATATATCTGAAAGTTACTGAATACATATTCTGTTTTGTTACATATATCTGAAAGTTACTGCATACATATTCTGTGTTGTTACACATATCTGAAAGTTACTGAATACATATTCTGTTTTGTTACATATATCTGAAAGTTACTGAATACATATTCTGTGTTGTTACATATATCTGAAAGTTACTGAATACATATTGTTTTGTTACATATATCTGAAAGTTACTGAATACATATTCTGTTTTGTTACATACACTACCGTTCAAAAGTTTGGGATCACCCAAACAATTTCGTGTTTTCCATGAAAAGTCACACTTATTCACCACCATATGTTGTGAAATGAATAGAAAATAGAGTCAAGACATTGACAAGGTTAGAAATAATGATTTGTATTTGAAATAAGATTTTTTTTACATCAAACTTTGCTTTCGTCAAAGAATCCTCCATTTGCAGCAATTACAGCATTGCAGACCTTTGGCATTCTAGCTGTTAATTTGTTGAGGTAATCTGGAGAAATTGCACCCCACGCTTCCAGAAGCAGCTCCCACAAGTTGGATTGGTTGGATGGGCACTTCTTTGAGCAGATTGAGTTTCTGGAGCATCACATTTGTGGGGTCAATTAAACGCTCAAAATGGCCAGAAAAAGAGAACTTTCATCTGAAACTCGACAGTCTATTCTTGTTCTTAGAAATGAAGGCTATTCCATGCGAGAAATTGCTAAGAAATTGAAGATTTCCTACACCGGTGTGTACTACTCCCTTCAGAGGACAGCACAAACAGGCTCTAACAGGTACTATTTAATGAAGATGCCAGTTGGGGACCTGTGAGGCGTCTGTTTCTCAAACTAGAGACTCTAATGTACTTATCTTCTTGCTCAGTTGTGCAACGCGGCCTCCCACTTCTTTTTCTACTCTAGTTAGAGCCTGTTTGTGCTGTCCTCTGAAGGGAGTAGTACACACCGGTGTAGGAAATCTTCAATTTCTTAGCAATTTCTCGCATGGAATAGCCTTCATTTCTAAGAACAAGAATAGACTGTCGAGTTTCAGATGAAAGTTCTCTTTTTCTGGCCATTTTGAGCGTTTAATTGACCCCACAAATGTGATGCTCCAGAAACTCAATCTGCTCAAAGAAGTGCCCATCCAACCAATCCAACTTGTGGGAGCTGCTTCTGGAAGCGTGGGGTGCAATTTCTCCAGATTACCTCAACAAATTAACAGCTAGAATGCCAAAGGTCTGCAATGCTGTAATTGCTGCAAATGGAGGATTCTTTGACGAAAGCAAAGTTTGATGTAAAAAAAATCTTATTTCAAATACAAATCATTATTTCTAACCTTGTCAATGTCTTGACTCTATTTTCTATTCATTTCACAACATATGGTGGTGAATAAGTGTGACTTTTCATGGAAAACACAAAATTGTTTGGGTGATCCCAAACTTTTGAACGGTAGTGTATATCTGAAAGTTACTGAATACATATTCTGTTTTGTTACATATATCTGAAAGTTACTGAATACATATTCTGTTTTGTTACATATATCTGAAAGTTACTGAATACATATTCTGTTTTGTTACATATATCTGAAAGTTACTGAATACATATTCTGTGTTGTTACATGTATCTGAAAGTTACTGAATACATATCCCGTTTTGTTACATATATCTGAAAGTTACTGAATACATATTCTGTTTTGTTACATATATCTGAAAGTTACTGAATACATATTCTGTTTTGTTACATATATCTGAAAGTTACTGCATAAGAATTGTGTTTTGTTAACTATATCTAAGTTACAACTGAAAGCTCTGATTTTTGCCCCAAAGAGTGAATAAATGCTATAATGCAATTTAAAATGCAGTTTCTACTGTTTCTATCAAATTGCAACCCCCTCCCCCAAGATCAGGTGGAGGGGTCCTCAGGGTAGATCAAAAATACGCAGGGGGTCCAGGACCCCAAAAAGGTTGAGAACCACTGGCCTAGACGACCGGCACCTCCACACAACTGCAGGGGGCTGCCGGAAATCCTCAGCTTGCTTTTCTGTTGGGGTGAGCTCCCTTAGCCTTATGTCTTCCCAGACTCACCCACAAGGCAGAGGGCAATATATATATATATATATATATATATATATATATATATATATATATATATATATATATATATATACACACACACACACACACACACACACACGCACGCACACACACGCACGCACGCACGCACACACACTCCGCTCTTCATTAGTCAAGCACTCAACACCATTGACGGTTTCGGAAAAAAAAAATATATATGAAGATGTAATCTTGATATTCCGCTCCTCATTGGTTGAGCACTTTTATCAACACCCCTGGCAGTACAGTGAGCTCACCTTGTAGTTTTTCCAGTACAATGTGTCCTGTGTGACTTTCTCCCCCAGTTTGGGATAGACTTGGATCTTCGTAGGTTTGAACGCGGCCATTGTGTGAAGCAGCTGGTTCTGGTTCTGGTACGGTGCTGCTGCTGCTGCTGTTGATCACAGAGGAGGGGGGGAGACAGAAAGGTCGAGCAATAGGACATTAGAAGAACAAACTAAACTATGTGGAGCGAACAGCGGACGGGACGGTGCATGGCGGCTAGGTAAGTACCGCGATTCTCGGCAGAAGACGCATGACTGTGCGTAGCTAATGGGAATATAAGGCGTGCAGGCGAATCCCCTCTTCTACCCCCCCCCCCTTAACTTAGTGAAGAGCGGCTATGAGGGCGCAGCACGGCGGACGGCCGCAGACCAGCCAGCGTGCTCGCTCGCGGTACCAACTGCCGTCGGGCCGACTCTTACCTCCGGACGACAAATTGCTCAGATGACGAAGTCTCCCAGCGGCGCCGCGCATCAAAACCCTACACCGGCCATCTTACGCGTCGCGCTGAAACGCATCTCTCACTTTACCGACTTATCACGTTGCCTTTTCGCGAGCAGGGGCGCCGCCATGCTTCTGACGTGACTACTTCCGGCGGGATGTCGTCACAACTCTAGTATTCAAATCCGGCGCGACAGCGTCGTTCCACCGGACGTATCAACCGAGTCTCGCACGTTTTCCTTAAATACACACTAATTTAATCAAATACATGTCGTAACCATATACGAAAAGAACGTGGCGTCGACTTCCATCTATTTTTTTTATTTCCTCCAAATAAAACATGCGTTTGCGTCCAGCGGAAAACTATAGCCGGACACCGTAAACCGGGAACCAGGAAGTCGACGCCCGTTATATTGATACGTTCTTTTCGTATATAGTTACGAAATGTATTTGATTAAATTAGTGTGTATTTAACGAAAACGTGCGAGACTCGGTTGGTCACATTTATAACCGTTTGGGTAAGAATGTTACTTATTTATTAAAGCTTGGATTCTAAACAGATACATTTTAAAGGTCCAACCAAAAACAGTCTTTTTTTTTTTGGATTGCCCCTCTGGGATAAATAAAGTTGTCTGAATCTGAAGCTTCCTGCCGTCTTAAATTAAACTTGATTACGCCAACACGCCTAATTATGTAAAATAGCAGCACGCATAGAAAAACCTTGATATGTATGAAAGTGCACGCCTCTTCTTTCCCTCCCACTCAGCCCTGTGCTCAAGTTCACCTATACGTTTTCTAACTCATGTTGGCTTTTCTTTGCATAGTTTCTGTAATAAGATGAGCCAGAAAATTGTATTATTCTTATGCTGGGACGTCGAGACAGGAGATGGGAACACGGTTATTTTACACTGATGCACAATTTATATTTGATTGCTTATTTAATGTAGCAGATAAACCATCCTTGCTAGCAGTCTGCAATCAGTCTTGTTATACCAGTGGATGATGCAGAAACAGGAGTATGTTTTAGGCATAATAATGAATTTAGAGTGAATTATAAAAATGACTTATGAATTGTTATTGTTAAAATCATTTAGAAAAATGATTTTTCGTCCGCTTGTTTCGCTTCTCCAATTTAGGGTGCAGTTGGGTGAGTTGAGGGTGGTTTATTGGTTGGTGGGTTTGGTTTTGCTGGGGTAAAACTCATTTTGTTCTATTTTTCTTATAAACCTGTGCAAAAATGCAATGAAATGATTTAAAAAAGAAAAAATGCAATAATGTAAAAATGCAATAAAAAAGTTATTAAAAAAAGGAAAGAATTTAGACAGACAGGTCTGTCTGCCTGTCTGGAGTGCACTGCGGGATATGTACATTAGAGGGAGCACTTCCCTCATCAAAGGGCTTTATTATACTGCTCCACAGTACCGTGCACAGAAATCTGGTATTTTTGCACAATCTTGCAGCAGTTTTATTTAATTTTCTCCAAAGGGGTCTCACCACTCTAAAGGACTTTACACCACATAATAACTTTACAATAAAAACTGTCTCAGTACCACCTGTGTACAGATGAATAAGATCAAAATGCACTTAAATTTATCTGGAAAAAGACTTGTGATTTCTGTTGGTTCATTATTAAGGCAAAAAAGGGAAAAAATCCCAGGGAGAAAAGAAGGTTACCGAGTTTCAGCACTTCGTCTGCTGAAAACACCATGTAACCTGATTTCATGGACAACTGCAACTTCCTTAAGCAAAGCAGAAGTCGTTGTGTTTCATTGTTATTTTAAGTATACTACAACACGGTGTCACGATAAAGAGATTAACCGCAGAAATACAATGAAATAAATAAAGGTATTGCTTAATTCTCTACTACATTTTGCAATGTTTTCTTTCCTTTACTACCATTTAGTGTTTCTAAATGATATGCAATTGCTCTCCTGAATTGCTTTTTTTTTTGCCATTTACATTTATGATTTCTACAAGTACTTTGCATATGTTATAAAAGGTTCACAATTAATGGTTCTCCATGTTCCTTTCATTTATAATACAAATCGTGTCCGTTCTATTTAGATTGGTTATTGAACAATCAACGTCTTAAAATTTAAAAAAGAATTATATTTTAGGCTAGTCGTCTCAATGTCAATTCCAAAAACAGTACCGTCGATATAATTTCTGAACCTGAACAGAAAGCTGGTTTGCAGGACTGGTCGGGTTTTCACTGTTGCACGCTGCTCTCCAGTATTCTCAGGCTGGTAATGTAAATATAATCTATTGCAGAGGGGAAGTTAAACTACTGATATAATTTCGCGAGATGTTGGTGCGTTCTGGAAACACACGTCGTGGTAAAACCCCGCTGAGTTTTTATTTATGTATTTATTTGATTTCTTTTTTTGGGGGGGGGGGTAAAACCTTCGAGACGCGCCTCCGCGCGAACCCGACCGCCGTCAAACGGCCATGACGTCAGGCAGTCGAAACAAGGGGGCTCGTGCGAACGCGTCCGGTGACGCCGAGCGCGGCGATTGGACCCGTTGGCGCAGCATGCAAATCGGAGGGCGGGCTCTTGAAAAAAAAAAAACGCGCCGGTGACGTCAGTTCCCAGTTCGCGGAGAGCGAAACAAACATGGCGGTGGCGCGCCGGAGCGGACGGGGTTTTACGCTGACTTTCTCGGTTCTGTCGTGGTTCTTGCTGGGCGGGCACGCCGAGACGCCGGTGTCGGAGTTGGGCGGCGGCGGCGGCGGCACCCGCATATTCGGCATGCGGCTGGAGAGGAGCGACAAGCCGGCCGTGACCACCGACGACGGGGTGATCCAGGTGACCGAGAGGAGCGACATCCTCCTCCGTTTCTACGGGCTGCAGATCCTCCCGGAGACGTGGACGCTCATCAAGTTCACCGAGCAGGACCCCGGCGAGGATGACGACGGCGGCGGCGGGGGCGGGGGCGGGTACGGGAGCACCGGCAGGAACGCCGTCCCGTTCAACAGGACTTGCTCCGAATACACCAAAGACATAGTGGTGAGGGGCGACATGAACGTCAGCAGCCAGCGCACCTCCGGGGTGCTGAGCGTGAAAATCAAGCCGCTCCGCAAGAGCGAGGCGGAGAAGGTGTACGGCCTGTGCGTGCGGGACAGCGACGACGGCAAGTGGTACCTGTTGGGCGAGGACGACGGCAGGCTGCGGGTGGTGGAGGAGAAGGCGTCCCTGCTGCCCCTGTGGCTGCAGGTGATCCTCATCTCGTTCCTCCTGGTGCTCTCCGGCATGTTCAGCGGGCTGAACCTGGGGCTGATGGCGCTGGACCCCATGGAGCTGCGCATCGTGCAGAGCTGCGGCACGGACAAGGAGAAGAAGTACGCGCGGAAAATCGAGCCCATCCGCCGGAAGGGCAACTACCTGCTGTGCTCGCTGCTGCTGGGCAACGTGCTGGTCAACACCACGCTCACCATCCTGCTGGACGACCTCATCGGCTCGGGGATCGGCGCCGTGGTCGCCTCCACCATCGGCATCGTCATCTTCGGCGAGATCGTGCCCCAGGCGCTCTGCTCCCGCCACGGCTTGGCGGTGGGCGCCAACACCATCCTGGTGACCAAGCTGTTCATGCTGCTCACCTTCCCGCTGTCGTGGCCCATAAGCAAGCTGCTGGACTGCGTCCTGGGCCAGGAGATCGGCACCGTGTACAACCGCGAGAAGCTGGTGGAGATGCTCAAGGTCACCGAGCCTTACAACGACCTGGTGAAAGAGGAGCTCAACATGATTCAAGGGGCCCTGGAGCTGCGCACCAAAACGGTAGAGGACGTCATGACGCCGCTGGGCAACTGCTTCATGATCCACAGCGACGCCGTCCTGGACTTCAACACCATGTCCGAGATCATGGAAAGCGGTTACACGCGCATACCCGTGTTTGAAGACGAGCGGTCCAACATCGTGGACGTCCTCTTTGTCAAAGACCTGGCCTTCGTCGACCCGGATGACTGCACCACCCTCAAGACCATCACCAAGTTCTACAACCACCCGGTCCACTTCGTGTTCCACGACACCAAGCTGGACTCCATGCTGGAGGAGTTCAAAAAAGGTTTGCTTTGGAAAGCCGTGTTGGGGAGTTAGACACTGGGGTGTCGTTGATGGGGGTTGAATCAGTTCATCTGGACACAACGTTTACTGGCAGATCCGTTTCATCACTCAGCTAAGTGACCTCTTCAGTCTAAACTGACAGCAGGTGTCCACACCCCTCATAATCATAGTAATTATCATAATCATAATCATAATACATTTTATTTGTGGGTGCCTTTCAGAGCACTCCAGGACACCTCACAGAACACAAGCAGCACTGTATCAGACAGCATAGCATCAAAACAAAGCAGGTAGACGATAAAAAGTTAACACAACACATAAATATAAAATCATCATCTGCACAAAACTCGGTGAGGCGTGGATCAGACTGAATACGCCAGTTTGAAAAGGTGCGTTTTGAGATGGGATGTGAAGGTTGAAAGATAGTCAGTGTTGTGAATGTCTTGTGGGAGAGAGTTCCACAGGCAGGGGGCAGAACGACTGAAGGCTCTAGACCCCATGGTAGTCCAGCTCTAGACCCCATGGTAGTCCAGCTCTAGACCCCATGGCAGTCGAGCTCTAGACCCCATGGTAGTCCAGCTCCAGTCCCCATGGTAGTCCAGCTCTAGACCCCATGGTAGTCCAGCTCTAGACCCCATGGTAGTCCAGCTCTAGACCCCATGGTAGTCCAGCGGGCCGACGGTGTGGTGAGTTGGAGAGCAGAAGAGGATCTGAGAGTGCGAGAGGGTGTGTGGATATGAAGGAGTTCAGAAAGATATGAAGGAGCTGGGTTATTAGGGGCCTTAAAGGTGAGGAGCAGGATCTTGAAGTCCGTACGGTATTTAACGGGGAGCCAGTGGAGCTGCTGCAGATCAGGAGTGATGTGATCTGTGGAAGGAGTTCTGGTACTGATACGGGCAGCTGAATTCTGGACCAAGTGAAGCTTATGAAGACACTTGAGGGGAAGACCAAAGAGGACAGAACTGCAGTGGTCCGTACGGGATGTAACCAGGGTGTGAGTGAGTATGGCGGTGCTGCTGCTAGGTGTAGGTGACGGGCGGAGCGAGTTAATATTGTGTAGGAAGTGTGCAGGCCGAGTAACATGGTTGATGTGAGCTGATAAACAGTACAGTACAGTGAACTGATTCAACCTTCTTTGATTTTCTTACCGGGCTTATTGCGAGTGCATCAAGACTTATTGTTGATGTAGTTTTCATTCGTCGGAATTGAAATCACACACACACACACACACACACACACACACACACACAGTGCCATCGGTGATCTCTTTCCCATTCATTCTGGTTTTGATTATCAGAATTTCGTAGTTCAGGTTGGCTCTCTCCATCCCTTGCAAACTGTCAGCTGGGTTGTCGGAGGGTAGGGGGGGGGGGGCGTCTTTCCGTGAGTGAAAGAGAAAGACAGAAAGAGAGAGGGACACTTTAGTATGTGCTACCAGCTGTCCCTTTATAAAATCCAGTTCGTGGAACTGTCCGGTTCAGGGACTGAGACTGTTGTCCTCACCTTGACAGTCCTCCTCCATACCCCCCCCCCCAGCCAACAGGCACATCCCTGTTCACTTAAAGTCTCGCATCACCTTTTCCAAAAGCGGTTTACGACAGGTGAATTTAGGTGTGTTGTCATGACAACCTGTCATTTGGTTTCTGATGCTTATCAAGGACCCTTCATCATTTCAACAGTAAGACCTTAGGTCTGGCGGCACGCTGGCACAGTGGTTATTGTGGTCGCCTCACAGCAAGAAGGTTCTGGGTTCGAGCCCCGGGGTAGTCCAACATTTGGGGGGGCGGGTCGTCCGGGGTTGTCCTCTGTGTGGAGTTTCCATGTTCTCCTCGTGTCTGCATGGGTTTCCTCCCACAGTCCAAAGACATGTAGGTCAGGGGAATCGGCCATACTAAATTGTCCCTAGGTGTGTGTGTGTGTGTGTGTGTGGGCCCTGTGTGATGGCCTGGCGGTCTGTCCAGGGTGTCTCCGCGCCCGACGCCCAGTGACCGCTGTGATAGGCTCCAGCATCCCCGCCACCCTGAGAACAGGATAAGCGGTTCGGATGATGGACGGACGCATGGACCTTCGGTCTCCCCGAGTGACGAGCTGTATATTTATTAGAACTGTGAGATTAATGAGAAAAATGTGACTTTTTCCTGACTTGCCTCACAAGACACGTAAACGCGCACTACGCTTGTCACTCAGCTGCTTCGCTTTGAGCCGCTTAGATGCCAACATGAGGCAGATCCTCACCAGAAAGACCTGACGGCGAACAATCCCACAGCTCCCCACCAGTAAGTTAAGTACAAGTGAATATATCTGAGGCGACACGGTGGTGCAGTGGTTAGCGCGGTCGCCTCACAGCAAGAAGGTCCTGGGTTCGATCCCCGGGGTAGTCCAACCTTGGGGGTCGTCCCGGGTCGTCCTCTGTGTGGGGTTTGCATGTTCTCCCCGTGTCTGTGTGGGTTTCCTCCGGGGGCTCCGGTTTCTTCCCACAGTCCAAAGACATGTAGGTCAGGTGGATCGGCTGTACTGAACTGTCCCTAGGTGTGTGTGTGTGTGTGTGTGTGTGTGTGTGTGTGTGTGTGTGGCCCTGTGATGGCCTGGCGGCCTGTCCAGGGTGTCTCCCCACCTGCTGCCCCATGACTGCTGGGATAGGCTCCAGCATCCCTGTGACCCCGAGAGCAGAACAAGCGGTTTGGATAATGGATGAATGGTTGGATGGATGGATGGAATATTTGGACTACTGAAATCGGGGTGCTACCTGCCAGGGTTCCCCCTCCACAGTTGAGCCCAGCTGTTTTTTAAGGTGTAAAACTGGGTCGTTGATATTGAGTATGTGGTCATTTTTAGCAGTTACCTGAAAGCTAAAATGCCAAAAATTGTTGCGGTCGTGACTTCTACTCTGGTTTCATGAGCTGTGCTTACTTTCTATTTAGATTCAAATGTTATGTTGAAGAAAATAAGAGTTTCATACAGTTTTACTGTACGTTATTCTAACGCATTGATTTATTTATTTATTTATTTTGGACCCCCCCCCCCCCATTTTCTCTCAACTGTACTTGGCCAATTACCCCACTCTTCGGAGCCGTGCCGGTCTCTGCTCCACCCCCTTTGCTGATCCGGGGAGGGCTGCAGACTACCACATGCCTCCTCCCATACATGTGGAGTCACCAGCCGCTTCTTTTCACCTGACAGTGAGGAGTTTCACCAGGGGGACGTAGTGCATGGGAGGATCACGCTATTCCCCCCCCCGAACAGGCGCTCTGACCAACCAGAGGAGGCGCTAGTGCAGCGACCAGGACACATACCCACACCTGGCTTCCCACTCGCAGACACGGCCAATAGCGTATATAGGGATGCCCGACCAAGCTGGAGGTAACACAGGGATTCGAACCGCCGATCCCCATGTTGGTAGGCAACAGAATAGACCGCCACGCCATCCGGACGCCCCAGGCATCGGTACATTTATTTTTGATAATGTGCCATCCTGTTCCAATAGGGTGCAAGTTTAGACAAGAACCAGTTGCTGGTCCAGCTGGTTCATCTCACTAGTTGGTTTTTACAACCAGAGAGCCGAGCATCAATTAGCGAATGTTGGGTCAGAACGGGAAAACCTCGATCGCAAGTGGTTGGAACAAATCAAAGTGTTGCTACTGAGTCTGTCATCTTGAACTGCTTTCCTTTATGCCACACACACACACACCCACACACACACACACACACTGATGCCATCTCCCACAGGGGTGTATTTTTCCTCTAGGAGGCATCTTGTCTCAAGGTCACAGATGGTAAACACACACAGTCCCCACAAGTGAGTGAATCCAAACATTTCTATCAGCATAACCTCATCAGCATAACCTCATCAGCATAACCTCATCAATTTAACCTCATCAGCTTAACCTCATCAGCATAACCTCATCAGCATAACCTCATCAGCATAACGTCATAAGTTTAACCTCATCAGCAAAACCTCATCAGCATAACCTCATCAACATAACCTCATCATTTTAACCTCATCAGCATAACCTCATCATCTTAACCTCATCAGCATAACCTCATCACCTTAACCTCATCAACATAACCTCATCAGCATAACCTCATCAGCTTAACCTCATCAGCATAACCTCATCAGCTTAACCTCATCAGCTTAACCTCATCAGCTTTAACCTCATCAACATAACCTCATCAGCATAACATCATCAGTTTAACCTCATTAGCATAAAATCATCAGCTTCACCTCATCAGCTTCACCTCATCAGCATAACATCATCAGCTTAACCTCATCAGCATAACATCATCATCTTAACCTCATCAGCATAACCTCATCAGCTTAACCTCATCAGCATAACATCATCATCTTAACCTCATCAGCTTAACCTCATCAGCATAACCTCATCAACATAACCTCATCAGCTTAACCTCATCAGCATAACCTCATCAGTTTAACCTCATCAACATAACCTCATCAGCATAACCTCATCAGTTTAACCTCATCAACATAACCTCGTCAGCATAACCTCATCAGCTTAACCTCATCAACATAACCTCATCAACATAACCTCATCAGCATGACCTCATCAGCATAACCTCATCAACATAACCTCATCAGTTTAACCTCATCAGCATAACATCAGCATAACCTCATCAGCATAACCTCATCAGCTTAACCTCATCAACATAACCTCATCAGCATAACCTCATCAACATAACCTCATCAGTTTAACCTCATCAGCATAACCTCATCAACATAACCTCATCAGCTTAACCTCATCAGCATAACCTCATCAGCTTAACCTCATCAGCATAACCTCATCAGCTTAACCTCATCACCTTAACCTCATCAGCATAACCTCATCAGAGACAAGAACTGAATGACTCAGGTTTGAGTTTCCAGCCGTCCGTTACCATGACGCGGGCCAGGAATCCGTCTCGTTCCTACACAGCTCTGCCCCCTAGCTTACAAGATGAATTGTCAGGACATTTCAGCTCTTGCGTCTTTTTTTTTTCTTTCCTATATTTATTTTCTCCCCAACTGTTCCTGGCCACTTACCCCACTTTTTCAAGCTGTCCCGGTCTCTGCTCCACCCCCTCTGCTGATCCGGGGAGGGCTGCAGACTACCACATGTCTCCTCCCATACATGTGGAGTCACCAGCCGCTTCTTTTCACCTGACAGTGAGGAGTTTCACCGGGGGGACGTAGCACGTGGGAGGATCACGCTGTTCCCCCCAGTCCCCCCCCCCCCAAACAGGCGCCCAGAGGAGGCGCTAATGCAGTGACTAGGACACATACCCACATCCGGTTTCCCACCCGCAGACTCTGCCGTGTCTGTCGGTACGCCCGACCAAGCTGGAGGTAACACGAGGATTCGATCTGGCGATCCCCATGTTGGTTGGCAATGGAATAGACCACCACGCTACCCGGACGCCCCCCCCCCGACCCCCCAGCTCTCGCATCTCTTTTTTAACGTTCCACCATCTCTCAAACAGCCACTTTGAAGTGACCTTGAGTCGTGGCAGCGCCGGCTTTAGGCTTGGCTGTGAAAAGGCTCTGCAGCTCATCTCAGGCTTAGCCGGCGAAGTGAGAAGGGTTTGCAACAAGTGTGTGTACGCTTGTGATCACAGTCCAAATGTACACACACACACACACACACACAGACACACACACGCACGCACATACTCAATGTTTTTTTATGGCGTCAGGCCTCAGTCTGAAATTACATAGCTTTTGGCTCCATATCTGTAAATTGCGTTGACATGGCAACATATGAGATGGATTCGCCCGCCAGCCTCTGCCTCCGTGACCCAGGACCCCCGCATGCGTCTTGCGTTCCACTCTCCGTCCCCTCGGCGCCAGTTGCCATGCTGATGGCATCCAACAGTGCTGTGTACACAGGTCGTGTTGTCTTGTCTCTCTCGCCTCTCGTTTTGATCCTGCCCCCAGTGTGCTGGCAGTGTTCAGCAGGAAAGGGGATTGACAGATGACAACGCGCATCATAAATCTCATCCGATATCAGGGGAGTAGCTGTAGACCTGCCCGTCAAGACACCCTGATCAGTCAGTGGATCGTCTACCGAGCACCCACGTGCTCTCCCCTCCACATGGCTCCGCTGTACGGTCGCACATGTGCACCCGCGGACCCCTGCGACCTGCCCAGTACAACAACAACCCTCTCCTGCTGGCCACCAGCCAAGCCAATTTTAAAGCAAACTTTTGAAAAGTTAATCAGTGCTCGAGTTTCTCAAGTCTTGTCACACAAAGGTGTGTCAAGACTCGCCAAAGACACGTGAGGAAAACGTAGAGGGCCGGGGACCATTCCCCGGGTGAGATGTCGGGTGCTTTTCCGTTGCACATTGTCACAAGTGAGTGCAAGGACTAGTTTTGTGGTGTATACATTTTTTTTTTTGGTTGAAAATGGGCCTTTTGCATTAATAATAATGAGGATAATAATAAATGGAGTTTGTATAGCGCTTCTCATCTGCAGAGACGGATCTCGAAGCGCTTCACAGATGAAAGACTATATCCGTTATCCAAGCTGCTTATCATTTCTCTCAGGGTCACGGGGATGCCGCCAGCATCCCCGTGACCCTGAGAGAAATGATAACGCCGCCCAATGCCTGCTGGGATGCTGCTATCCCAGCAGGCATTGGGCGGCAGGCGGGGAGATTCTCAGACAATCACAATTAATTAATTAATTAACTAACATTATTAATAATAGGTACTTGTACTTTACTTCAGTGTTTCCCTTTTATGTTACTTTATACTTCTCCTCCACTTAATGTCAGAGGGAAATATTGTACTTTTTAATCCGGTACGTTTATTTGACCGCCTCGGTTACTCGTTGCTTTGCAGATTTAGATTATCGATGCAAATTATGACTCAACTAATAAATTGTGAAATATTTTCATAGGCTAAGCGACATTCAGCGTTCAGCTTTTCTTATTCCCAACTTCAGAGTTTGCATGAAAATGGCACCGTGGAAACATACGGGTGGGCGGCTGATGTGTTAAGGGGTGGCAAAGTGTGTCCTCATTCTTCTCTTTCGTCAGTTGTTTTTATAGCCAGGATTTACGGTGGCAACGAACTGCAGTAAATATACAGATGACTCCGACTAAGGAAGCAAAGGATTTTCAACAGTGCGTTCTCAGTGAGTCACAAATGACTTTGCTCCTTTGCTGTGTTCACTCCTTCATACTGCTTTATACCAGCAGCCTCCCATAGTCGTGTGTGAGCAAATGTGTGTGTGTGTTCATCACGTTCCTCTTATTCACTCAGTACGTTTACATGACGTTAGGAAAAGTGGATTTATTGTGTTAGTCCGACTAAAACGGGACTTTTAAAATACACGTAAACGTGTTGGTTTGACTGAAATCCTACTAAATCGACTCTCTCGAAGTGGGACTGACACACCTAGACGACGCGGTTGGGGACCCTAACTGACAACCAATCACGTCTACTCGCGTGCCTACACCCCGTTGGCTCTGGCGTCATGTTGATACTGAAATAGAAAAAGGGGGTAGGACGAGAGAAGTTGTTTTTGACTTCTGCTACTCCTTTTCGAACTGCCGAGATTTAAAACAAATGTTTGATGATGATGTTGCCTGCTTGTTGTGATTTTTTTTCCTCTTTTGTTTTCTTTATTATACATATTAAAAAAAAAATTTAACATTCGAAATAAACAAAATAACTAAAAAATATAGGAAAATAAATGGATACTACGCTGTTCGACTTCGGGGTGAAAGGCCGCCGCGGCAACTATGGATCCTGCGCAGAACGCCTAGGCCAGTTCGGGGCCGATGGCAGCGTGCACATCCATCCCCACCCGCGTCATCTAGGTGTGCTAGTCCCACTTCCACACATGCCATTTAGCACGACTTCAGCCGGACTAACACGCCTACACCTATTTTGTTTTTTCAGATTTTTTGGCTTTTTTTCCCCCCATTTTGCCCCTAAGTGTACTTGGCCAATTACCCTATTTTCCGAGCCGTCCCGGTCTCTGCCCCACCCCCTCTGCTGCACCGGGAAGGGCTGCAGACTACCACATGCCTCCTCCCGTACATGTGGAGTCGCCAGCCGCTTCTTTTCACCTGACAGTGAGGAGTTTCACCAGGGGGCTTAGCACGTGGGAGGATCATGCTGTTCTCCCCAGTTCCCCCTCCCCCCCGAACAGGTGCCCAGATCGACCAGAGGAGGCGCTAGTGCAGCGACCAGGACACATACCCACATCCGGCTTCCCACCCACAGACACAGCCAATTGTGTCTGGGGTCGCCTGACCAAGCCGGAGGTAACACGGGGATTCGAACCGGCGACCCCTGTGTTGGTATGCAGTGGAATAGACCGCCACGCCACCCGGACACCCTTACATGTATTTTAAAAGTCCAGTTTTAGCTGGACGAACACAGTAAATTGACTTTTTCTAACATCGTGTGAACGTACTGACTGTTTTATACTAGGAGCTCCCATAGTCATGAGCAGATATGTGGGTGTGTGTGTGTGTGTGTGTGTGTGTGTGTGTGTGTGTGTGTGTGTGTGTGTGTCTGTGTGTTCATCACTTTCCTCTTGTTCACTGTGAGGACAGCGCAGACGTGAAGTTTGCTGTTGGGCAATGACACGAGCTGATAAGGGCACAACACACCATTTCATGTTGTACCGTTACAGAGCACATCTCAAGTGCGCTCTATTGCAGCCAGTTGTGTAAAACACGGCGCCGCTACGAACAAAGACTCCGACCGCCTGATCCTTTTGCTCCACGAGTGAATCATTAACACAAGAGGATTTTATTTGAGCTCCTTGAAAAAGGTGCGTTGTAAATCTCCGTGTGGTTGCTGCACGTGGGAACCGATACTTCCATTTTTTTAGAAATAAAAAACCCGACTCCTGCTGCTCTCCTTTTGGAAACTGAGGTAGTAACGCCTTTAATTGAAGGCGTTACTGCTGATATCGATGAAGGGATTATTGAAGATATCGGCTTAGTTGGTGTTAGGAGGCCCTACGCCCACAGTTGCAACAAACCCCTATCAGCAGGTCACCTCAACCTTCATGACATTTTTCTCTTTAAGGAAACGGACGAGCTTGGATTTAGCATGGCGTTGTCAGGTTTGTCTGCATTGCCCCGTGTCTCCCGTTTATCTGCGTTCAGGCACTTATCTCGCTCCCCACCCCGCCCAGCGCCACTGCCTTCGGGCTGCCGCTAATGACCCGGCCGTGAGGGCTGGTGCGGTTCAGGCAGCTGCTTTTTAGGTCGCCACTCATCTGTGTGATCTTCTTTGTTCGTGTTTTAACCTCTTTGCATCTTAACTCCTCTGTGCGGTCTCTCACAGTCGCTCCGTTCCTTTCCCATGTGCGTTTCCCTGTGTGGCTTGCTGTCAGTTTTTAAATCTTGCAGCACAGTGAGTTATTTTTTGGACCGCCTTCCCTTTCCTCCCCCCCCCCCCTCTCTCTCTCTCTATCTATCTCATTCTCTGTCAACAATTCTTGAATGTGCACAGTATTCTGTGTCCTGAGATAATGCCCTAGATGACCTTTGTAACACACACACATACACACACTGCTCCCACCCTTACTAAGGTAGGGTGTGGACAACCCCCATGCCGGACACTCCCTGCAGCTAGACACACACACACACACACACAATGTTTTACGACTACAAGTAAAAGGTTGCCCAAACCTTGGTTGACATTTATGTGTATTATCTGAATTAACACGAGAATTGATATAGATCAGCATCAGAATCATGTTTATTGGCCATGTACGTTTTGCACATACATGGAATTTGACTCTGGTTTCGTGGCTCTGTGTTTTTAACATAGAATAACAACACTACAACACAACAATCTTCAGATATATATTTACACAGGGATTGACTTACACAGGCCAAATAAGAGGCGACAAAGTGCAGTGGTGCAGGGAATATATCGGAGATGCTGAAATAGATGTTAGCAGGTTACTTAGATACTTGCCTGAGGTAGATGGACACAGAGCGCACCAGTATATGTACAATGTACAGTGCAGTATATACAAAACGGTTGGATTTATTTGACAGTGTTAAGCGATCATTTGAATGACAGCCCATGGAAATAAAACTTTATATCTGGTTGTTTTGGGGTATAGTGATCTTGCGTGTCCGTTTCCTGAGTCTGGAGGTGTATAAGTCCTGAATGGAGGGCAAATTGGCACCAATGATTTTCTCTGCAGACTTAACTGTCCATTGTAGTCTGTTCCTGTCCTGTTTGGTGGCCGAACCAAACCAGACAGTGATGGATGTGCAGAGGGACATACTGGATTATTGCAGTGTCGAACTGAATCAGCAGTTCCTTAGGCAAGTTGAACTTTTTGAGCTGGCAGAGAAAGTACATCCTTGGCTGGGCCTAGACACCATGCTGTTGAGTATGGTGAGGGGAGGCAGTGTTAGGAGACTCCTCCTGAAGTCCACTGTCATCTCCACTCTTTTGAGCGTGTTCAGCTCCAGGTTGTTATGGCCGCACCAGAGGGCCAGCTGATCAACCTCTCATCTATATGCAGACTTGTCACCGTTCCGGATAAGGCCAATGATGGTTGTGTTGTCCACTAACTTAAGGAATTTAACGGATGGGTCACCTTAGGTGCAGTCATTTGTGTAGAGGCAGAAGAGCAGAGGGGAGAGCACACATCCCTGGGGGATGCCAATGCTGATTGTCCAGGTGCTGGATGTGATTTTCCCCAGCCTCACCAGTTGCCTCCTGTCTGTCAGGAAGTTTTTGATCCACTGGCAGATGGGGGCTGGTACAGTGAGCCAGGTGAGTTTGGAGTGGAGGATATCTGGGATGATGGTGTTGTATGCTGAGCTGAAGTCCACAAACAGAACCCTTGTATATGTCCCTTGGGAGTCAAGGTGTTGGAAGATGTAGTGCAATTCCATGTTGACTGCATCCTCCACTGACCTGTTTGCTCGGTAGGCAAACTGCAGGGGGTCGAGCAGGGAGCCTTTGATTTCCTTCAGGTGGGCCAACATCGGTCTCTTGAAGGATTTCATGACCACAGATGTTAGGGCAATGGGCCTATAGTCATTTAATCCTGTGATACAGGGTGTCTTGGGGACCAGGATGATATTGGAGCTCTTGAAGCAGGAGGGGACTTCACACAGTTCCAGTGAGCTGTTGAAGATCAGTGTGAAAATGGGGGCCAGCTGGTCAGCACAGACTTTAAGACAGGAGGGTGACACGCCATCCGGGCCCGGTGCCTTCCTGGTCTTCTGTCTCTGGAGGAGCTGGCGCACATCCTCAACACAGATCCTGAGTGTAGGTGAGGGTTTGGTGGGGAGGGGAGGGTGGCTGGCAGGGAGTGCAGTTGGTTGTGTGTTGTGGATGGAAAGGGTGAGGAGTGTGAAAGTTTGCTTTTCAAACCTAGAATTTAGGTCATCAGCCAGTTGATGGTTCCCTGCAGTGTGGGGGGGGTGGTCTCCTGTAGTTGGTAATGTCTTTCAGATCACTCCAGACTGATGATTGGTCGTTGGCAGAAAACCTGTTTTTCAACTTTTCAGAGTGTCACCTTTTTGCCACTCTGATCTCCTTTGTGAGTGTATTTCTGGCTTTGTTGTACTGGATCCTATAGGCTTCCTCTTTGGCCTAACAAAGCTGCCGAATTTTGCTGTGAACAGTGCTTATTGTTGTTGAAGGTACAGAAAGTTGGTGGACAAACACGTCCCCACAAGCTATTGTATATATACAAGAACAGGCCCTCAGCACCAGCTCGGTTGAGGCAGGGGTCTACGACACCAGATAAGACCCAAGTTTCAGGCTGTGGTAAGCGACCCCTGAGAAAGTCCAGCACTTAGTAGCAGGGTGAAAAATGCTAACTAGGAAAGAATACACTGTAAGGTATAACCAAGTGGCTGGGATATTATTCAGGAATAGCTGTACTGAATACAGAGTAGAAGTCCCCAAGTCCAAATGAGAGACACCACCAAAGGTGGCTGAGAATGGCAGGGCTAAGATCCTGTGGGACTTCAAGTTCCAGACTGACAAGCAGGTGCTGGCTAACCAACCAGATATTGTGGTTGTCAACAAGGAACAGAAGACAGCAGTAGTGATCGATGTAGCAATCCCAAGCGATGGCAACATCAGGAAGAAAGATCACGAGAAGCTAGAGAAATACCAAGGGCTGAAGGAAGAACTAGAACAGATGTGGAAGGTGAAATCCACAGTAGTCCCAGTGGTAATAGGCCCCCCCCCCAAACTGAGAGTGTGACTCCAGCAGATTCCAGGAACAACATCTGAGGTTTCTGTCCAGAAGAGTGCAGTCCTAGGAACAACTAAGTTACTGCACAGGCCTCTGGTAGAGGACCCGACCTTGAAAAAAAAAAAACCCTAAAAAGGGTGAGAGGGCTATAATATATGTATATATCAACACAGATATAGGAAAAAAGATGTTAATACATTGCAGTACAGGCCTGTTTCGTATGTCTCGCACTCATCAGCTGCACTCATCAGCTGCATCTATCGCTTACCCCGTAGGTTATGAATAGTCTAATATTGCTTTATGCAACTCTTAAGTGTGTATATTGGGGAAAAAGAGGGCCGTGGCCCTGACAATTTTCTTCTGGACCGGCATCATAGGGTAAGCAATAGATCTAACAACAGGTGTACTTAGAGGGTTTCATAAAATAATGTAACAAATAGCCAAGAAATAGCCTAGAGGAAAAGTCAGTTCTCCAAGAGGTGCCTTTAGGATTTTATTCCTTTGACAATGGGCGACCCAACTCTTGGCGCACTTATGCTGCAATCCGTAACTTAGATAAAACAAACGTGACATAATCATATGTCGTGAATGTAGTCTATGACAAAATGCAACGCTGTCATCATGAAACAAAATACCCAAACTCAGTTTTTACACTGGACAAAAGCTTTCCTTAATGTAGACCTAGCCTATTGCTCATCTGGAAATGTGTCGGAAATTGGACATTAATTAACAGCACTGTATTTATAGTCAATCATCCGACATTGTGTTCGCAGCTGATCCAATTCAATTCACGATGTCATGCAACCAACACTATTCAAACAGGTTCATTCACTGCTGTTGTCAGGCTGACAAGCAGCATGCCTGCACCCTGCTGGAGCGCATCCAGAGTGACTCATCAGCTGAGCCATAATAACGCTCTCGCCTTCACATCATTTAAAAAAAAAACAGCACAGCAAAGCGGCCTTAAGCAACGTGTAGAGTAGAATAGCACGTCCTATCGTAGGCGGTGAGGAGACGTCTCATCAGTACGCTCTTCTCTGCCGTCCTGCCGATCATTCCATCCGTGTCCAAAGCCATGATAATGTCTTTTCCGTAGCCATAAGCGTGAACGCTTCAAGGTGCTCTTGTGGTGTGGTGCTCGCTAATCTATTCTTGATGAATTTTAAAGTTGACAAGCTGTGCTTGCGTGCCACTTGCGTAACGGAGAGGGTCAGGAGGGTCTGTATCCCAGGCCGGGACTGTTAATTCTGTCACTGCAGCTAGGCATGCTAACGGGATTTTGCATGGCAGTGGCATCGGTATTAATGAATGAACGTGTTAACTTAAAACGTTTTGCAGCATCAGCCTTGAGTTTTTTCCCCCTTCTCTCTCTGACCTTTTCCACTCCACCTATCCGCTTTTTGGGAGCTTTACCCATTTCAGGCTAGTTTTATTTTCGACTCGAAATTATAACTTTGAGTTTTCGCTTTTTCTCTCTTTGATTTGGTTATTGGGCGGCATGATTTGGTTATTGGGCGGTTATTGGGCGGCATTTGAGTTTTCGCTTTTTCTCTCTTTGATTTGGTTATTGGGCGGCATGATTTGGTTATTGGGCGGTTATTGGGCGGCATTTGAGTTTTCGCTTTTTCTCTCTTTGATTTGGTTATTGGGCGGCATTGGGCGCAGTGGTTAGCGCGGTCGCCTCACAGCAATAAGGTCCTGGGTTCGAGCCCCTTGGTAGTCCAACCTTGGGGGTCGTCCCGGGTCGTCCTCTGTGTGTGGAGTTTTCATGTTCTCCCCGTGTCTGCGTGGGTTTCCTCCGGGTGCTCTGGTTTCCTCCCACAGTCCAAAGACATGTAGGTCAGGTGGATCGGCCCTGCTAAATTGTCCCTAGGTGTGAATGTGTGTGTGTGTGTATATGTGGGTCCTGTGGTGGTCTGGCGGCCTGTCCAGGGTGTCTCCCCGCCTGCCGCCCAATGACTTCTGGGATAGGCGCCAGCATCCTGCAACCCCTATCAGGATAAGCAGCTTGGATGGATGAATGGATGGATTTTATTATTTCCCGCTTGACCTCTGACATTACATGGACGGACACATCCATTTGAAGAGGTGGGGGCAGGATGAGGGTAGCACTTCCTGCACCTGCCTTACAGTATAGGTAGCCTATTGACGATTGGGACCATGTAACCCCCAATCAGATGGGCTGTGCCAACATGAAGTAGGCCTCAGCCATCAGGTCGAATTTTTTTCCCCCCACAATTTTTTTTCCTCACATTGCAGCCTTGCCATCTGGCATCTGCCATAGTAGCCAGATTGCCAGTCTGAACACACACATGCACACACACACACACAAACACTTATATATATATATATAAACTTAGCACAAAGAGTAAGGAAATGTGTGTTTGGTAGATTATGTCTCTGTTGTAACAATGCTTCTTCTTGGCAGTAAATCTTACATCAGGCAGCTGATGGTCAGCACCTGGGGTACCAGAAGCTCAAAACAAGAGTCAATAGCAACAGGAAAATAAGTTGTCTGGCATTGGCAGAGAAGACAAATGGCAAATTTTTCATGGGCGCAACCCACATACTCAGCTCTGCTGCTCATCCCACAGATGCATGTTCCTTACAAATGTGTCGCCATTTAAAAGGGAAATAAACAGGCTTTCCAACGGTGTAAGATTTTTTGCCAAGAAGCATTGTTACAACAAAGAAATAATCTACCAAACACACATTTCCTTACTTTTTGTGCTAAGTATATATATATATATATATATATATATACTCCCCCATCAGCACGTACGTCTTTCTCTCTGTACTCACATGGGTTCTTTTAGTTGCTGTCAACAGTTTTTATTTTTTTTCCACTTGGCGCTGTGTGGGTTTGTGTGTGTGTGTGTGTGTGTGTGTGTGTTTGTGTGTGTGCACGTGTGTGTGTGTGTGTGTGCACGCCTGCACACAGGTTTAGTTTCTATTTTTATGAGACAGACCCTCAGGTGTTTTGCTGAGTCTCAGAGAGTAGAGAAGCGCACGTGCACACAAAGACTAACTCTGAGTCACGCCTGTCAGCCGACTCCCTGGTCAGCCGACTCCCTGACCAGGGAGTCGGCTGACCAGGGAGTCGGCTGACCAGGGACTCCATCCCAGGAGCGCAAACTCTGCTGCCCTTTCAGCCTGCAGTCTTTTCTTTCAGCCGTGCTAAAGTGACCGCCCTTAAGGAAGTAACTTTCCTTGAAAAGTCAGAGATAATCTGTTAAACTGTATTGACTCGGCATGCTTTATTAAAAAAGCAAAACAGCAGTGTAATTCACTTTGTGTACTTTAATCGAGAGCCCAAGGGGCGTCCGGGTGGCGTGGCGGTCTGTTGCGTTGCCTACAAACGTGGGGATCGCCAGTTCGAATCCCGGCTTGGTCGGGTGTCCCTACAGACACAATTGGCCGTGTCTGCGGGTGGGAAGCTGGATGTGGGTGGTTGTCCTGGTCGCTGCACTAGCGCCTCCTCTGGTCGGTCGGGGTGCCTGTTCGGGGGGGAGGGGGAACTGGGGGGAATAGCGTGATCCTTCCACGTGCTACGTCCCCCTGGTGAAACTCCTCACTGTCAGGTGAAAGGGAGCGGCTGGCGACTCCACATGTATGGGAGGAGGCATGTGGTAGTCTGCAGCCCTCCCCGGATCAGCAGAGGGGGTGGAGCAGAGACCGGGACGGCTTGGAAGAGTGGGGTAATTGGCCAAATATAATTCTGTAGAAAAATGGGGAGGGGAGGAAAAAAAGAGAGCTCAAGATGGAAGAAGACAAGGTTTTTCTTTTTCTTTCTTTTTTGGACTTTTTCCCGCCTTTTACCCCCCAGTTGTACTTGACCAATTACCCCACTCTTCCGAGCCATCCTGGTTGCTGTGCCACCGCCTCTGCCAGTCCGGGGAGGACTGACCAGAGGAGGCGCTAGTGTAGCGACCGGGACACATACCCACATCCCGCTTCCACTCGCAGGCACGGCCAATTATATCTTTACGGATGCCCGACCAAGCTGGTGGTAACATGGGGAGTCGAACCTACGATCCCCGTATTGGTAGGCAACAGAATAGATCGCTACACTACCCGGACGCCAGCAGTGGTTTTCTTATGGGACCAGGTGAGAGTGTGTCTTTGTGTATGTGCGTGTAGGTTTCAGTTTGCGGCAAGGCGGGCTTGTCTTTAATATACTGCATGCGATCACACCCGTTGAAGTAACCAAGTCAAGATATTTTCCTCCCACTGACTCTAAGAACCCTACTAGCTCACTCATTCTTCGCCCAGACTAAGCAAATTCAGGTTAGACATTATTCATCCATTTGTTTCAAGGGAAATTAGTAATTTTGCAGCCTAAAGGCCAGCACACCCTATCTCGAGCTCGGACGTCCAGAGGGAGCTCGGAGTAGAGCCGCTGCTCCTAATCGTTGAAAGGAGCCAGTTGAGGTGGTTCGGGCATCTGATTAGGATGCCTCGTGGGGGCCTTCCTTTGGAGGTTTTCCGGGCAGAGAGGAGACCCCGGGGTAGACCCAAAACTCATCCAATCTGGCCTGGGAATGTCTTGGGATCCCCCAGGAGTAGCTGGAGGACGTTGCTGGGGATAGGGACGTCTGGAGTGCCCTACTTAGCTTGCTGCCACCGTGACCCGACCCCAGAGAAGCGGCTTATGATGAGATGAGATGAAGGCTAGCACACTCCACAGAAACACAGCAGCCAATCAAAATGTGTCAAGTTTCATCTGTAGCACACACCAGACATGCTAGCTGACACCTGTCACATATGAAATGTGCTGAATTTAGCGCTGCTCTGCAGAACCAATAAAAACCTTGTTCCCATAGAAAGCACAAGTCTAGGAGAGTTGACGCCTGCAAATATAGCAGTAGATGCACGTGGACTCATGGCTAAATGCTTCTGGTGCAACCTATGGATTTTACATTGAAATGAATGGGTTCTGGGTTCGAGACCCAGGGTAGTCCGGCATTGGGGGTTGTCCCACGTCGTCGTCTATGCGGAGTTTGCATGTTGTCCCCATGTCTGCGTGGGTTTCCGCTTGGTGCTCCGGTTTCCTCCCACAGTCCAAAGACATGTAGGTCAGCTGAATCGGCTGTATTAAATTGCCCGTAGGTATGAATGTGTGTGTGTTTGTGTGTGTGTGTGTGCATATCAGCCCTGAGATGGCCTGGCGGCCTGTCCAGGGTGTCTCCCCACCTGCCGCCCAGTGACTGCTGGGATAGGCTCCAGCATCCCTGAGAGCAGGATAAGTGGTTCGGATCGTGGATGGATGGATGAATAGGAGCGTTCTTCCTGACTCGCGACAGCCGGCACCAGTGTGCGGTAGCCTTGAGCCTCATTACCACATCTTTGGACCGTGGGAGGAAACTGGACTATACAGGAAAAACTCACATTGACGTGCAAACTCCTCAAGGAAGGGCTGGGACGAAGCCCACAAGGCGACAGCGCTGACCACCATGTCACCATGTCTCCATGGTGAATTTCCCGCTCGAGACTGATCCAGTAATCCAAGAAAATACAAAATAAACAAAAAAAGGGAGATGCTAGCGTCACAACGCCTAGGTAGGACGAGGAAGTCACATTACGACTTCCTTAGACATAACGTCCACGCACGGCGACTGTCTCAACCGCTCATCCGTACCTCACGGAGGGCTGTCCAATCAGCAGCCGGGACTCTGGCCCTCTCTGATTGTCCGTGTTCTTATCAGCCGCCAAATGCTTTTCTCCCTCTTCCTGCCTCGTCGTTGAGGCTCGAAGTGCTGACGCTGCGGCAGCAGGCCACTAAACTCCCCGACTTCTTGTGTGTGTTTGTGTGTGTGCGCGCGCACATGTGCCACATCAACACTTCCATTCTACGGCCCCCTAATGATATTAGTCAGCACGAAGAAAGCAAAAGGATCAGCAAAAAAAGGCTTAATGTCCCACATAAACATACACCGCACGCACACAGACACACACACGCACACGCACTACCGTCGTATCTGCGGAGGGCCGTTTTCCTCTGCGTCACATTATGTAACGTTAATTTTCATGTTGAATCAGTTGCAGAATCTGATTGCCACACAATGCAGTCCCCTTATTTTACATGCAAAGCCCCATTAGAAGAAAGGGTCACATGGACTTTGGACATCCTTATCAGATGCCCTTTGACAGGGTCTTGTGGTAATGGTATTGCAACGATTTCGGTTTCCATTATCGATTTGCAGAATAAGTCAATCTTATATAGCGATTCTCTAACACTCAAGGTCGCTTTACACTAAACGGGGTGAAACAAGACAACAGATAAACACAACACAGACATACAGGGGTGGGTGGGACGGGGGGCAGCCACACAACGCCAGCAGGACTCTCCCACTTAAACACACACCAAAAGGGCAAGAAAAACAAAACACAACAGCGCTGTGGACGTTGATGTTGTGTAGGGGTTTACCCCCGTAGCCTATTCCTCTCCCGAGGTATCCACTAGGTGGCACTATTTAGCCCATAGCTGGGCGGCTGTTTCGTGGGCATCAGGGAATGTCCACACACCGGTGGGCCTGCCTACCGCACGTCTAGGGGCCAGACCTCCTCCGAGTCCCTTGTAGTTCAGCCAGGGTCCAAGGTGTACCCAGTTACCGTGTGTCGCCAAGAGGGGGCGCTACATAGGGCTTGCCGTTGGAGAGGCTGTGTACTGGAAGGGAGAGACTTAGGTGCTCAGCTCTCGTGTTCGCATTTCTGCTAGCCAGTGGTGAAGGTTGAGAGTGAGACATGACAGACACACAACACTACACCAACACACTAGACGCTTCACAACAACCCCACTTCTTACACAAGAATGTCACGCACACAATGCTAATGTGATTCAACGTTAGCAGCTAATGAGTGCATGACGCATGGAAGAAGCTTGTACTGCTATGTATTACAAGATTTTTCCTACATCTATATTGATATATACGTGTGTGTGTGTGTGTGTGTGTGTGTTGATGTGACTTTGTGTCATGTTCATAATGATGTCAGGATTATTGAAGTTGAAGTAGAAAACTTTTATTTTTTTTTGGTGGGGGGGATTTTTTTCTCCTTAATTGTACTTGGCCAAGTACCCCACTCTTCCGAGCCGTCCTGGTCACTGCTCCACCCCATCCGCCGGGAGGGCTGCAGACTATCACATGTCTCCTCCCATACATGTGGAGTCACCACCCGCTTCTTTTCACCTGACAGTGAGGAGTTTCACCAGGGGCACGTAGTGCATGGGAGGATCACGCTATTCCCCCCCAGTTACCCCTCCCCCCTGAACAGGCGCCCCGACCGACCAGAGGAGGCACTAGTTCCTCGACCAGGACACATACCCACATCCGGCTTTCCCACCCGCAGACATGACCAATTGTGTCTGTAGGGACGCCCGACCAAGTCGGAGGTAACGCGGGGATTCAAACCAGCGATCCCTGTGTTGGTAGGCAATGGAATGAACTGCTACGTTACCCATAAGTAGACAACTTTTCAACGCCCCCCCTCCCCCAGTGTTTCCAAGTGATATTATTGTTTGCGCTGCTGTCGCAAAGACGACCAGATCAGTGTCCATACTGTCCAAAGCAACAAACAACTATAAGAATCCCAAGATGAAGTAGAAACCCTGATCTCAGTTTTACTACTTTTAGTAATCCCATCCATCCATCCATTATCTGAACCGCTTATCCTGCTCTCAGGGTCGCGGGGATGATGGAGCCTATCCCAGCAGTCATTGGACGGCAGGTGGAGAGACACCCTGGACAGGCCACCAGGCCATCACAGGGCCTTTTATTAATCCCCTGTGGGGCAATTCTTCTGCATTTAACCCATCCTAGCTGTGTAGTTAGGAGCAGTGGGCAGCCGCCGTGCAGCACCCAGGGACCAACTTCAGTTCGTCTTGCCATGCCTTGCTCAGGGGCACAGACAGGAGTATTAACCCTAACATGCATGTCTTTCTGATGGTGGGGAAAACCGGAGTACCCGGAGAAAACCCACCCCAGACGCGGGGAGAACATGCAAACTCCACACAGAGGACAATCCGGGATGACCCCCAAGGTTGGACAATCCTGGGGTTCGAACCCAGGACAGGCATAGTAAATGGGCAGAGTAAAACATTTGGTAGTATTAATAAGTAGGTAGGTTGTGTTATTGATCCAGTAGAAATAATGCCGACTGAAAGTCAGTGCGGAACCCTCTCGTGTCCCGGAGCGCGCTCCATCGAGCGAATCCCCGTCCGAGGCTCTTGTTTTATCTCATTTTCTACCACTCGCCCTCTTCGTCTTCTTTGCCTCCTCTGTCAACGGGATTCTTTTTCTTCTGCTGGGTAGAGGTTCCGCAGTTCCGTCAGTGTTTCCACCATCCGCCATCGCCTAGCCTGCTACTGGGTGGTTGACACACTTCCTGTGTGGTAAATTGATTTGCCGGGAAAAACCGTGCCCGTTGGCAGGCGGAATTGCTCAATGACTGCGATGCTCATAGAGAACCGGTCTCAATGCCTACGGTGTCGTTATTCTGTAGTCACTACACTGCAATCAACGTTTACGTCATGATGAGTTAACTGGAAAAAAAAGTTGTGTACTCCCACTTTCATCTCGCCATGACCGCACAATGCTAGTTTCCTCAAAATCCGTGGAAATCTTGGTTGTGCAAGATTCTAGTTTTGTCACAGAAAAAACGGGGTGGAAGGGCCTGACCCGACCCAAACAACAAGCCTGTGTGTGTGTGTGTGTGTGTGTGTGTGTGTGTGTGTGTGTGTGTGTGTGTGTGTGTGTGTGTGTGTGTGTGTGTGTGTGTGTGTGTGTCTGTGAGAAACAGTATGAATGTTCACTGGTATGTTCCCGTCTTGTGTGCAGGCATGTTTTGGCAGTGTGCGTCTGTGGTCCTGTGCTTCGCTATGGAGCTGTGTTTTTGTGTGGGTGTGTGTGGGTGGTATGCGTGTGGCATTCCTTTCCCATACAAACTCATGGCTCACCCCCCCCCCCCTCCCCCTTTGTTCAGAGATGCTTTATGTCAACAAACGCACAGGCTAGCATGCTGGCGACGGAATGCCTAAAGGTCACGGGGACGCACTTGTGACCAGAAGGTCGTCTATATTCACATCACGGGTTCCGCTGCACATCAAGACGCCACCGGGCGAAAGCGTTTGACTTCCAGATGCCCCTTTCCGATGACAAAACCATGGGAGACTGTGGTTGCCGGGCGGACTCCCACGTGTGGATGTGCGGAGCCTCGATGTAAGGCCGTGCTCAGAAAACCTCCCGTGGTTAGATAACGCTTCAAAATCAATCTGCAGCGTCTTCATGAGGTTGTGTGTGACAGGGAGGCCGACGTGAAATACTGCACGGCTTAGTCAACTCCGGCCTGCAGCCTCGCGTTCGACACAGCACATGAGGTGCAAGAGTTTACAAGTTGCATCATCGTGATGATTTTTTCTTTACCCCCCCCCCCACCCCGACATTGTTGTGGTTTTTGGTATTACCTCCTACTTGCACCCCCCCTCCTTTCCCTCCCCAATTGTATCCAGCCAATTACCCCACTCTTCCGAGCCGTCCCGGTCTCTGCTCCACCCCCTCTGCCGATCCGGGGAGGGCTGCAGACTACCACATGCCTCCTCCCATACATGTGGAGTCACCAGCCGCTTCTTTTCACCTGACGGTGAGGAGTTTCACCAGGGGGACATAGCGCGTGGGAGGATCATGCTATTCCCCCCAGTTCCCCCTAGTGCAGCGACCAGGACACATACCTAGAGGATAAACGCTGCTGGCAGAGCCTTCAGCTTCACCTGCTCTGGTGTTTCCCCATGTTTCTGCTGGCAAAGCCTTCAGCTTCACCTGCTCTGGTGTTTCCCCATGTTTCTGCTGGCAGAGCCTTCAGCTTCACCTGCTCTGGTGTTTCCCCATGTTTCTGCTGGCAGAGCCTTCAGCTTCACCTGCTCTGGTGTTTCCCCATGTTTCTGCTGGCAGAGCCTTCAGCTTCACCTGCTCTGGTGTTCAGCTTCATCTGCTCTGGTGTTTCCCCAGGGTTTCTGCTGGCAGAGCCTTCAGCTTCACCTGCTCTGGTGTTTCCCCATAATTCTGCTGGCAGAGCCTTCAGCTTCACCTGCTCTGGTGTTCAGCTTCACCTGCCCTGGTGTTTCCCCATGTTCCTGCTGGCAGAGCCTTCAGCTTCACCTGCTCTGGTGTTTCCCCGTGTTTCTGCTGGCAGAGCCTTCAGCTTCACCTGCTCTGGTGTTCAGCTTCACCTGCTCTGGTGTTTCCCCGTGTTTCTGCTGGCAGAGCCTTCAGCTTCACCTGCTCTGGTGTTTCCCCATGTTTCTGCTGGCAGAGCCTTCAGCTTCACCTGCTCTGGTGTTCAGCTTCACCTGCTCTGGTGTTTCCCCGTGTTTCTGCTGACAGAGCCTTAAGCTTCACCTGCTCCAGTGTTCAGCTTCACCTGCTCTGGAGTTTCCCCATGTTTCGGCTGGCAGAGCCTTAAGCTTCACCTGCTCTGGTGTTCAGCTTCACCTGCTCTGGAGTTTCTCCATGTTTCTGCTGGCAGAGCCTTAAGCTTCACCTGCTCTGGTGTTTCCCCATGTTTCTGCTGGCAGAGCCTTCAGCTTCACCTGCTCTGGTGTTTCCCCATGTGTCGTCATCATGACCTTTGCAGGACTATTTCCTGAGGTTGGGATAGCGCTCCTCCCATTGTGAGGAACACTCGCTGTGTGTTTTCTCTTTTTTCTTCTTCTCAGTTCCTGTTTTGAGGCACACTACTTCTCTTTTCTCACAGGCTCCGAGCGTTCAGCACCCCTCAGTCTCCACAGAAAACCGCCTGGAGTCAGTAGGACCACTGGCCGTGCACGTCCTGTCTGTCAAACGAGGACATTACGTCTTTCCTTTGGTCACTGAGACGTTGGATTGTTCGTGTTTAGACCATTAAACCCGGTTCCTTCCTTAGATTAAAGTTTCGACTGGGTTTGATTTCCGCGCAAGTTTCTAAACCGTGTTTACCAAAGCCACCTAAGAAAGACAGAACATTAATAATGCAAAATAATACATGAATTTTTTATCTTTATCTGTGTAGCACTCAAATGACAGTCTAAAAACGCATCGCGAATGGTGAAAAGACCCCAAAAAGACCAGATCAGTTGTTGAAGGAAACTCAAAGCGACTAAAAGTAAGAAACACAAAAGCAAGGCTGTAGAAGGAAGTTCTCAGTGCTGGTCTTAAAGATAAAACTTGTTTTTAGGAAGTCTAAAAACCACTGGCATTGACCAACCTAATGCAGCACGGTGGCCCAGCGGTTGGCGTTGTCGCCTCACAGGAAGAAGGTCCTGCGTTCGAAACCCTGGGGTTGTCCAACATTGGGGGTCGTCCTCTGTGTGGAGTTTGCATGTTCTCCCCCGTGTCTGCGCTGGGTTTTCTCCGGGTGCTCCGGTTTCCTCCCACCATCAGACAGACGTGCATGTTAGGATGAATACTCCTGTCTGTGCCGCTGAGCAAGGCAGTGGGAAGAAGAACTGGAGTTGGTCCCTGGGTGCTGCAAGGCGGCTGCCCGCTGCTCCTAGCTACACAGCGAGGATGGGTTAAAGGCAGAGCAAGAGTTTCTCCACGGTGATTATTCCATCCATCCATCCATCCATCCATCCATCCATCCATCCATCCATCCATCCATCCATCCATCCATCCATCCATCCAGCCATTATCTGAACCGCTTATTCTGCACGCTGGGTCGCGGGGATGCTGGCGCCTATCCCAGCAGTCATTGGGCAGCAGGCAGGAGGACACCCTGGACACAGGGCCGACACACACACACACACATTCACACCTAGGGACAATTTAGTTCGGCCGAGTCACCTGACCTACATGTCTCTGGACGGTGGGAGGAAACCGGAGCCCCTGCAGGAAACCCACACAGACACGGGGAGAACATGCAAACTCCACACAGTGGACGACCCGGGATGACCCCAAGGTTGGACTAACCCGGGGCTCGAACCCAGGACCTCCTTGTTGTGAGGCGACCGTGCTAACCACTGCGCCACTACGGTGATTAATAAAGTAGTAAAAAAGAAAACCTGATGGTGGAAGCCAGACCCCCTTTACCTGACACATCAACACTCCGGGGTTTTCTGGGGTTGTTTTGAGGCCGAAGCACTTGGAAGGTTGGACTTGTGGATTTGGGAGGGAGGGGAACATAATATTTGGCAGTCGGTCGGCATCTCGGGGCTCTAAGTGACAGCTATGTGCGTTTGTTTGTTTGTTTGTCGGAGGAGGAGCCCGGCGGGGCCGCTTTGGCCGTCTGATGCGTGTTTCGTGACAAACGCGCCCAAACATCCAGCCCCAAAACAGCAGCCGCAGTCACGTAGGAGTGGACCCGGCCGTCTGACATGAGATCCTGCAGGCAGGGAGCAGCTGATGCTGCTGCACCGCCGCCGTCGTCCATGGAAAAGGCCCACTGTGTCTAGCTCTGTCTGTGTGTGTGTGTGTGTGTGTGTGTGTGTGTGTGTGTGTGTGTGTGTGTGCACATGCCCATCTGTTGCCATGTGTGTGTGAGTGGGTGCACAACTGTGCGCGCATGAGTGTTTTCTAAATGAGTCAATAGACTCCTAAGCGACTCTCCAGTGATTGGGGTTAAATGCATCCCCTGGGGTGTCACTTCCCCTGAAATATTGACTCAGCTCCACGGGGACCCCAGGAAGAGGTCAAACACACACACAAACACACACACACTCTCACTGCGCTTTTCCATTACCTCATTTTTATTATTTCATATTGTTGCCATAAAGAGCTAACATGATGGGGAGCAGGGTTAGCTTATTAGCTCACCGTGAAGCACGAGGCGCGGATGCCCTGAACACCAATTTCTTCTTTTTTACTTTTGATTTCCCACCTTTTCTCCCCAATTGTACCCGGCCAATTACCCCACTCTTCCGAGCCGTCCCGTTCTCTGCTCCACCCCCTCTGCCGATCCGGGGAGGGCTGCAGACTACCGCATGTCTCCTCCCATACATGTGGAGTCGCCAGCCGCTTCTTTTCACCTGACAGTGAGGAGTTTCACCAGGGGGACGTAGCACGTGGGGGAAACACGCTATTCCCTCTTGTTCCCCACCCCCCTCGAACAGGCGCCCCGACCGACCAGAGGAGGCGCTAGTGCAGCGACCGGGACACACACTCACATCCCGCTTCCCACCCGCAGAGACGGCCAATTGTGTCTGTAGGGACGCCCGACCAAGCCGGAGGGAACACGGGGATTCGAACCGGCGAGCCCCGTGTTGGTAGGCAACGCAATAGACCACCACACCACCCAGACGCCCGCACCCCAATTTCTTTAGATGGCCAAATGTCCACCAAAAGTGTGAAGTGGTCCTCCAAGCTCGTCTCGATTTTGAAGTTTCAACAGAGAAGCCAGCAGCCAAAAGGTAGCTGTTTTTCATGGGTTTCAGTACCGTGCAGTGGAAAAACGAGTCGAGTTGGGTCGGGTCGAGCCGGTACCGTGCGGTGGAAAAGCGAGTCAAGTCGAGCCGGTACTGTGCAGGGGAAAAGCGAGTCGAGTTGGGTCGAGCCGGTACCGTGCAGTGGAAAAGCGAGTTGAGTCGGGTTGAGGCGGTACCATGCAGTGGAAAAGTGAGTCGGGTCGAACCGGTATAGTGCAGTGGAAAAGCGAGCTGAGTCGGGTTGAGGTGGTACCATGCAGTGGAAAAGTGAGTCGGGTCGAGCCGGTACCGTGCAGTGGAAAAGTGAGTCAAGTCGAGCCGGTACTGTGCAGGGGAAAAGCGAGTCGAGTCAGGTTGAGGCAGTACCATGCAGTGGAAAAGTGAGTCGGGTCGAGCTGGTACCGTGCAGGGGAAAAGCGAGTTGAGTCGGGTTGAGGCAGTACCATGCAGTGGAAAAGTGAGTCGGGTCGAGCCGGTACCGTGCAGGGGAAAAGGGGCCTATGAGGCCTGTGGAAACCCAGTCATCTAAACATTGCTGGTATTTTACATGCTTAGCAGTTGTCTCAGTGTGACTGAATTCCTTTAAGACTTTACAGAGACTGGTCATGTGACCTCCAAGACTACCAAGCGTCGTTAAGACCTGATGTTTAATCCTTCTCTTGATTACATGTGGCCGGGTAAAGTACTGATGTGGCTCTTCCAACAGCCAATGAGAACTCAGCTTGTTAGCGGCTTGGTTATAAACCACGTTGTTGAACATCAGCTGAGACAAAGCCAACACTGATGTGAAACCTGGGTGACGTTGAGCATCGTGA